>NW_013667739.1:187753-190882 GCF_000517525.1 Limulus polyphemus
TCTGCCGCAGGCAGACTGTTTGTCGTCGAGTGAATAATGCGCATGCGCGGTTTTTCTTGGGGGGGGGGCATTCTAACTACTCATGCTTATGCAGCAGGTTCTCGGTCACAAAGCGAAACGGTCGTACATACAAACAAGCAGAATAATAGTATAGATTCACACTAACTGATTTTTGGTCCGTAACTCCTTTAGTTCATAATTTATTTGTTTTTCGTTCCAGAAAAATTGAAGAAAAACAAACACAAAATGATTATCAGGAACGAGACTTTTACAAAGAATACATTCTACATGTAAATAAAACACAGATACTCTATACACCTTCCTGTTTACATTGTAGTTTTTCTTCATTTGTCTTTCTTTTTACAACAAAGTATTATTTAACTTTACAAATCTTTTGTTGGGTTTAACACACCAAAACCCAAATCTCATGTTAAAACCCCTTATGAATTATTGAATAGAGCGAAACTCAAATCTCATTTTAATGCTAATATTGTCAATAAGGCTCGAAAGTAAGAAAACGTTTAAAATATACACTCTCAAAAGAATTCTATCAAATTCCTAATTCAATCAGATTATTTAAATGAATGCATGAGCTTTTCAACTCGAGCCCAATAGCTCGAATACGACACATGGTAAATGCTTCGTTTCTGTCACGTTTGAATAATATTTTACGCATCATTCAATTGAACCAGGGGATTATGGTAGTTTGGAACTAAGAATGTTTCATGCTAGTTACTATAGTCTACATACACCCCCCCAAAAACGTTTACACATAGTAAAGAAATGTTTTATTCTTCCTAAAAAAAAAAATTCCACCGGAAAAGTGCACAATCAAATTCTAGAGTTTACTTTGAAAAATTTGTAATTCTAAATGTTATAGAATATTTAAACTTATAAAGAAGACGATTTTCCTATTAAATATTCATATGTATAATTCTAAATCGGTTTCGTTTTTTAACACGTGATATAATAGATCGGTTTCCTTTTTTTAACACGTGATATAATAGATCGGTTTCGTTTTTTAACACGTGATATAATAGATCGGTTTCGTTTTTTTAACACGTACTATAACAGATCGGTTTCGTTTTTAACACGTGATATAATAGATCGGTTTCCTTTTTTAACACGTGATATAATAGATCGGTTTCCTTTTTTAACACGTGATGTAATAGATCGGTTTCGTTTTTTACCACGTGATATAACAAATCGGTTTTCTTTTATAACACGTGATATAATAGATCGGTTTCCTTTTTTAACACGTGATATAATAGATCGGTTTCGTTTTTTAACACGTGATAAAACAGATCGGTTTCGTTTTTTAACACTCGATATAATAGATCGGTTTCGTTTTTTAACACGTGATAAAACAGATCGGTTTCGTTTTTTAACACTCGATATAATAGATCGGTTTCGTTTTTTTAACACGTGATAAAACAGATCGGTTTCGTTTTTTAACACGTGATACAATAAATCGGTTTCGTTTTTTTAACACGTGATATAATAGAGACATATTTTCAGCTTATTATAATTACATAGAACACATTTTGTTGGAGTGATTATAAATGTTAAAGTTTACATATAGAATTTTCTTCATAACGATCTTAACCTCGCCTGTTTGATCACTCAGTTCGTGAAATACCATGAATATTCCCATTTTCTTCTAAACGCAGTTCAATATTTGTTATTAGCACATAGCTACGCGATGGGCTATCTGTATTGTGCCCACCACGGGTATCGAAACCTGATTTTAAGCGCTCTAAACCTCCAGATTTACCGCTGTGCCAGTGGGATGAACAGAGCAGTTGAATGCAGAGACATATATACATATGAACGTACATTGAAAACACTGTTACCACAACAGGTTTTAAATTAAAATAATGCTTAAATCTATCGGTTTTCAAAATTTACGAAACATCTGTTCCTTTTACAGCTCGACCCGGCATGGCCAAGTGGTTGTTGTTGTTGTTTGTAGTTATGCACAAGGCAACACAATGGGCTAACTGTGCTCTGCCCACCACGGTATCGAAACCCGGTTTCTAGCGTTGTAAGTCTGCAGACATACTGCTGCACCAATGGGGACTAGCCAGGTAGTTAAGGCGCTCTGTGGATTGCGGGTTCGAATCCCCGTCATACCAAACATGCTCGCCTTTTCAGCCGTGGGGGTGTTATATATATATTGACGGTCAATCCCACTAGTCGTTGGTAAAAGAGTAGCCCAAGAGTTGGCGGTGGGTGGTGATGACTAGCTGCCTTCCCTCTAGTCTTACACTGCTAAATTAAGGACGGCTAGAGCAGATAGCCCTCGTGTAGCTTTGCACGAAATTCAAAAACAAACAAATAATCAATACGCTGTTCATTTCAACGTTAAACTATATTCAAGGCTTTTGAGCTTCAGAGGACCCGTTGAACCTAACTGAATGTATAAAAATTCAGGAAAGGTTATTTAAATTAAACTGCAATACAGCACAAACTTCCTTTCCGTCTCCAGGTAACACTTGAAAGCAGGTAACACTCGACCTGACGAGTATGTAGGTGATTGACTATCTTTTACTTGGTGTATTCCTGCTATTGGCGCTCTGTATGTCCGTAAAATAAAAACATGAATCAAGTTTACATATAATATTGTTTCACCGGATTTTTTACCTTTCTGGACAGCCAATTTGTTATCTAGTTTTAAAACTACTAATGATTATAAATCCCTTGAAAACAAAAACCTCGCCTGATTTTCCCAAACAATCGCTTGATCTATTAGAAATGACTTACTTACTAATAAATATAGCCAGCTCGTATACAGTTACAATGACCTTTCATCTGTCCAGTGATTGTGTGTATTCGTGGAATTCTTCACAGATGACCTTTTGTGTGTGTGTGTGGACGTATGTTGAATGTACTTATCAAGCACAAACGTTGTATTTCCCACTAAAGTCATGACTTCCCAATGAAATAGGCATAGTTTAATGACAGTCCTTGGGCGAAGAGATGTTCATTTCTTCATCAACTACAGACACGTGAGTCAGTGAGATCTTTCTAATTTTTTCTTTCACGTTTTGAAGTAAGATAGTAATGTAAGGTTCAGTTATCTTTTCTTAACTTCAAAATTATTAGATCGGACACACAGTTTAAAACCAC
>NW_013667739.1:191251-200300 GCF_000517525.1 Limulus polyphemus
CGTCCCATGTTTTCACCATTGCAACTCAAAAAACATAGTATATATATTAAAAACACAGTCATTTTAAACAAAGAACCCAACATAAACAAACGAAAAATCAAGGAATCCATCTTAATTGAACAAAACAACCGTACTCTAAACCAACACCCAGGGGTGCCAAGATACCTCTTCTAAGTTTTGCAACAGTATCCGGTCATGTGACCTCTTTGTTCAATACTGTATATATATATGTGTGTGTGTGTCAGTGTAAATTACTTGTACCCGATGATGACAAAACCTTGTTCAAACGTTGTAAATTTGAAGTTAAGTAAAACTTATATTAAAGTTTTTCTTCATTACCCATTCAAGCCGACTCCAACCATTATTAGTCTCAATGTGGGTTCCTCGCCATCGAAGTAAGGTACTAAAGTTAAAACGTTTTAAGGTAAGATAGTAATGTAAGGTACTAAAGTTCAAACATTTTAAGGTAAGATAGTAATGTAAGGTACTAAAGTTAAAACGTTTTAAGGTAAGATAGTAATGTAAGGTACTAAAGTTAAAACGTTTTAAGGTAAGATAGTAATGTAAGGTACTAAAGTTCAAACGTTTTAAGGTAAGATAGTAATGTAAGGTACTAAAGTTCAAACGTTTTAAAGTAAGATAGTAATGTAAGGTACTAAAGTTCAAACGTTTTAAAGTAAGATAGTAATGCAAAGTACTAAAGTTCAAACGTTTTAAGGTAAGATAGTAATGTAAGGTACTAAAGTTCAAACGTTTGAAGGTAAGATAGTAATGTAAGGTACTAAAGTTCAAACGTTTTAAGGTAAGATAGTAATGTAAGGTACTAAAGTAAAACGTTTTAAGGTAAGATAGTAATGCAAGGTACTAAAGTTCAAACGTTTTAAAGTAAGATAGTAATGCAAGGTACTAAAGTTCAAACGTTTTAAGGTAAGATAGTAATGTAAGGTACTAAAGTAAAACGTTTTAAGGTAAGATAATAATGTAAGGTACTAAAGTAAAACGTTTTAAAGTAAGATAGTAATGTAAGGTACTAAAGTTATAAATATAAAAATATAAACAACAAAATGCAAAGGTCGTGGGATACCAGTTGGAGATAACGTTAATCGAGGGTGTCGTGAGCACAACCTTTCTGGCGATACCGCCGGTATTGAATAAAAGAATGTAATGCACGCCACAGGAAATGATTCAAAGAATATACGTGATCCACCACATTATATTGTCTTACACACATCCTTTAGATTCAGCCAAGCTGCGACAGCTGAGTTACCATCCGAAGAAAACATAATAAGAACCATTCGGAATTTACGTGGGAAAGAAAATCTAGGGTTAATTACTTCAAATTATCGAAGAGTTATTGATTTTTTCCAGAAGAGTACACTAAAACTGGAAATGAAGAACATTTTTTTTTTAATGTTTGACTCTGGTGCGACAGGTGATTGAATATTGATTTTCTGTACAAGAAGGAACCTACAGTTGTGATCATTTGTATGCTGGTAGAACATTTAAGACCTTTCTGGATATTTTTGAACAGTTATATACGATTCATGGACTACAAGAAAACATTGTCGTCCAGTATTTAAGCTTAAGATGTGGAAACCGTGCAGCAGGACTAACAATTATATAGAAGATTTTTCTGATAAAAGAGTTAGCACAAATGATCACATAATAAAGTGTAATAGACTTAAAATAAGACCCGAAACTCGAGCGCTTTCGAATAGCTGACTCTTCTTCTTTGTTCCTCTGAAGAAGAATAGTCAACTGTTCGAAAGCGCTCGAGTTTCGGGTCTTATTTTAATTCTATAGAAGGATGGTATCGCGGTTTTTTTTGCAACAAGATTCTGCAAATCATCCAAATATGTGTAAGCTCATTTCTGCGATACCCGTGATGGGCAGAGC
Source organism: Limulus polyphemus (assembly GCF_000517525.1). NCBI lineage: Eukaryota > Metazoa > Arthropoda > Merostomata > Xiphosura > Limulidae > Limulus > Limulus polyphemus. Next base: position 193,148 of record NW_013667739.1, read on the forward strand.
AGAGATAGCCCATTGTGTAGCTTTGTGCTTAACTTCAAACAAACAAGCGAATAAAATCAAAGGAAAGACTAATTATTTTCATTCATATCAGTAATAATACAGAAAATCACCACCACGTAATCACTGGTTTCATCAGTAAAACTGCTATTAACCCATAGTTCAGACCTATATATCTTTAATATCGTGTAGCTTTTATTTTTGTTATCGTACATTGACAATAAAGTGAACGAATTTTATAACACGCTTCAGAAAGTAAAATGTCACCTCAATTCCCTTGTAAAGTTACAGTGATTAACTCGAGCGCCTTGATCATCTCGTGGAAAACTAAAACATGGAGCATGTTGTAGAAAAGTGTTTATTGTCGACCGTGTTTCAGGATTTGATGTTTCGAGTGTGTTACTGAAACCACGTTAGTGTATATTTTATTACAACTTACAGTTTATTGCTCTTATCTTCATCAACGTCTATTTAAGATGTTTTATAGTCACTGTTCATCTTATTCTTTTACACTCCCATTGCTGGCCCTGATGGAAACTCTTAGGGGCGGGCGATGTTCGGTGAGGGTAATTCGAACCCCCGATTGCTAGTCGAGTACCCTAACCACTAAGCCATGCCAAGTCATTTTCTATTCACTATTAATACTTTCTCTTAATTCCTTTTGGACTTTTTTTACTTAGAAATCTCGAAAACGACCCATAATTAACCCTTCACATGACCAGTGATCCATTCTGTATGAAACTTACATTAGCTTAGAATTTATTATTTTATTAACTGGTGTTAATATTTGTTTGTTGTTAAAGCTATCTGTGCTGTGCCCACAACGAGTATTGAAACCCGGTTTATAGCGTGTATGTTTTTTGGTTTGGGGGGGGGGGGGCTAGTCGCAATGAGTATCATATAACGTAAAAATTTAATTATCGTTACTAGTTAGAGGTTGCAGATTTGTTGACTCCATCGTGTGTTCAAGCTTATGCTCCAGACTTTCTGACGCCACTCGTATGTTCAAACTTATGCTCCAGATTTCCTGACTCCACTCGTGTGTTCAAGCATATGCTCCAGACTTCCTGACTCCACTCGTGTGTTCAAGCTTATACTCCAGACTTCCTGACTCTAGTCGTGTGTTCAAGCTTATGTTCCATACTTCCTGACTCCACTCGTGTGTTCAAACTTATGCTCCAGACTTCCTGACTCCATCGTGTGTTCAAGCTTATGTTCAAGACTTCCTAACTCCACTCGTGTGTTCAAGCTTTTACTCCAGACTTCCTGACTCTAGTCGTGTGTTCAAGCTTATGCTCCAGACTTCCTGACTCCATCGTGTGTTCAAGCTTATGTTCAAGACTTCCTGACTCCACTCGTATGTTCAAGCTTATACTCCAGACTTCCTGACTCCATCGTGTGTTCAAGCTTATGCTCCAAGATTTCCTGACTCTACTCGTGTGTTCAAGCTTTTACTCCAGACTTCCTGACTCCACTCGTGTGTTCAACCAACAAGGTATTTTAGTGTTAAGAGAAATTTCTCTGTGATTGAGTAATAACACTATGTTGAACAAGCCACAACTGTGCTAATATGAAAAGCTGCAAGGGTTTCCTACATCATCCGGGCTGTATTTTAGTGTGAATATAGCCGCCAAGGCTTGCTCAGAAGCTGAATCAATAAACATTTTAAATGCCACCATCACTTGTCTTAGGCGTATCTACACATCTTACCTGACATAACCAATGTCGTAAGCAGTTCTCGCCCCGCTACACGTGTAAAGATGATAAAAATCCTTCATTTTTCTTACCTTAAAATCAATTACTATAACCAGGGGGGTCAGATTAGCTCTAAAAAAACAAACAAACAACCTTACATCGGTCCCTCAGAGAGGGGGTGCGTACGTTAGGTTTCCTACCCTGATGGAATGTTAATTGTAATCTAATTAAACTATTACATGTTATCGGTTTGCTTGATTAGGAGTATTATTATATTTGACTGTTTTAACGTTTCAATAATAGGTAGGCAAACAACGATTTATAAGGACAAGGAAAAGTTTGATTGTTCGTGGATCATACTATCTAAAGAAGACAGACCAATGTTCTTTCGAAGTATGTATTATGTTCCAACGCCAATAATACTTTTCCTTATCCCTATAAATCATTGTTTGCCTACCATATTATTATATTAGCATTGTTTGCCTACCATATTATTATATTAGCATTGTTTGCCTACCATATTATTATATTAGCATTGTTTGCCTACCACATTATTATATTAGCATTGTTTGCCTACCACATTATTATATTAGCATTGTTTGCCTACCACATTATTATATTAGCATTGTTTGCCTACCATATTATTATATTAGCATAATATGCTTTCTTACATAAGTAGATTTCAGTGTTGTTTGGTTTTGACGCATTTCTGGCAACAACATTATGCATTCCATTTCAGTTTTGCCTTTGTTACCATTACACATTCAATACAGTTATTTCGCCTAAATTTTATTCTATGCAACTACAATAGAATGATTATGTAACTTAGCCAGAATTAAAATGGCGTCCCCACGCTACTTTTGAGCCTAAGTATATTCGTTTTTTTTTTATCCATAATTAATTAATGTTTGTTTGTTTGTAATATCACCCTTTTTAACAAATTATACTCAGAACTAAGAAACAAAAGAAGCCAATTTGTGCACACATACACGCGCACAAGTGTTTATTTTATTACATAATAAGTATTAATGTTTTTAACACGACCAAAACATTAATTTGTGTTTTTTTTCTGCATTTAACTTTTGTTGTTAGGTTTGTTAAGAGTTAGGTTGTGGTTTTGGTTTCTATTCTAAACGCCCTGCTGTGAGAGTTCGTCCGCTTACACGGAAAGCAATGTTTGTATGTTGTGAAGCACGAAGCGACACAATGGGCTATCTGTGCTCTGCTCACCACGGGTATCGAAACCCGGATTCTAGCGTTGTAAGTCCGCAGACATACCGCTGTGCCACTGGGGGGCAATTCATTAATGATGGTAAATTGAAAAACTAAAACAGTCAAACTAAATAATATTAATGATCAAGTTAATCAATAAGAAATAATATTTTGTCACGAGATATTATACAACAGCTAACACTGTCAGCTCCCGTCACCACATAGACCTTACACGGGCAACATTGACAATCAACTGAGAATCTAGGCGGGGCCGTTTTACAATTATTTTTTGTTATTCTATAATAATAATTGAAATTATTAATATCAATAAATGAATAACTAATACCGAAAAGTCTGAATAAATAGTTTTACGATTCATCATAATAATATTCGTCTGAAATTTATCAAATGAAAAAGGGGGAAGGAATGAAGGGTTATTTGTAAGGCATTTTATAGATGATAAAAAAGGGGCGCTCAACACATTAAATACTGTTCAAGATTAATAACTACAGGCTCCCCAGTTCGATTCCCTGAGTTTGACATCATCAAAATAGCGTCTCACTTATCATACTGAATACCCCCCCCCCAGTAGCACAGCGGTATGTCTGCGGACTTACAACGCTAGAATCCGGGTTTCGATACTCGTGGTGGGCAGAGCACGGATAGCCCATTGTGTAGCTTTGTGCTTAATTAAAAACAAAATAACTACAGTTATCTGTAGCAAAATTCTTGCTAAAGTCTGTATACCAAATTCAATAAATGTTCCTTTGACTTCTTTACATTTTCATTCTGTATATAATTCAATAGGCGAACCGGAGGCCTATTTCGCTAGCGGCATAGCTGTCCACCTGAAATTTCCCGGTATCCTGGCGACCCAATCCGCCCCTTGTTACAACTTAGTAGCATTTTCTCGATATTCTGTATTGTTATGCATTGTTTTGTTACATTTTAAGTTTGGAAAAAGCTACTAAAATATATATATATTTTTTTACATTGTAATGTTTATCTTTTATAATTACATGAAGGACGATAAAACATTCTGATGTACAAAATTCTTCGCAGGACGGAAATAGTTTTACAACTTAGCATGCTTCAGCTTGTAAGAGATACTGAAACCAGCTTGTTTTTTTATGTTCACATTCTAAACAGTTTCGGGAACGAGAAACCTGTGCCATGAAAAACAAAAACGTATAAGAGATAAATGTACAAAAAGAAACAAACGCAAACCTTACTCAACCAGAGTGCAGCAGAGCTGATATAGGAAACTATACACAATAAATCTTCTACGTGCTTATACGTCATGAATATCGATTGTATAGATATATATTCAAACACATTATGCAAATATAGCTTCCGTAAAACCCGGTATTCTTGGCACTGTGCTTAAAGTTGTATATTCATTAACATAAGTGCCCGGACGTGGCGTAGTAATTAACGTATCTAACTTCTTATCGAAAGGGTTTGTTTGTTTTTGAATTTCGCGCAAAGCTACACGAGGGCTATCTGCGCTAGCCTTTCCCTAATTTAGCAGTGTAAGACTAGAGGGAAGGCAGCTAGTCATCACCACCCACCGCCGCCAACTCTTGAGCTATTCTTTTACCAACGAATAGTGGGATTGACCGTCACATTATAACGCCCCCACGGCTGAAAGGGCGAGCATGTTTGGTGGGACGGGGATTCGAACCCGCGACCCGCAGATTGCGAGTCGAGAGCCCTAACCACCTGGCCATGCACAGCGGAAGAAAACAAAAAGAGTTTAGAACACCAACTAAAGACAAAAGGGATAAACTGGGAATGATCAAGTTAAGTAAAGAATAAAGAAAAAAAAACGGGGTGGGTCATGGTTACGCAAGGTAAACTACCATGACAACCCGTAAATGTTTTCATTTATTTTTAAAAAGAGTATTCCAGGCGCGACTGATTACCCTGTTGTAATACGACAAGAAACGAGGATGTTAGTTTGAAGTTAAGCACAAAGCTACACAATGGGCTATCTGTGCTCTGCCCATCAGTGGTATCGAAACAATTTATTGGGTAATTTGAAAGCGTTTTTTGGTCATATTTGTCGGGGAAAATGGTCGTTTTTTTATGAACTTGTAGGTAAGACGACTAGCTTTGTTACACGGATGACAAGCTTTCTGTGGTGGGTTGTAATTCACTTTCGCATGAATAAGTCTGTCTTTAATATTTCTTCTCTTCCAGAGGTAACATCGGAAACAACGTGTCTTAAGCGATCAATCAGTTGTAATAAGATGGTTTTTTAAATAATACGCGAAAAACTTTCCCGAGTTTAAAGTGATAGGTAGTAAAAACAAGATAAATTCGGTTTGATTCTTTACTATTGTCCCCCGGTGGTTCAGAAGGAAGTCCACGAACTCACAATGCTAAAATCTGGAGTTCGATTCCGCGCGATGGATAGAGCGCAGACAACTCGTTGTGTAGCTTTGCACTAAAAAACAAATAAAAAACACTAGTATTGCACTGTTTAAGGGTGGTTTTAGTTGAGTATTGTTAGATTTTTCAATCTGTCTGATAATTTCGATATAACCTCTTTGTTTTAGATTCTCTGTTTCACAAGTATAGATTTTCTTGATTCGGAGAGCTTGATTGTAATATTGCGTTTAGTGTGAGGGGTGACAGCTTTTGTAGTGAAGAGACTGGTCGTCAGTAGGTTTTCTGTATAAGTCAATATGTAAAATGTCGTCGTTTTGACGTCAATCAAATTGATTTGATTAGGGAAGTAATAAAAGGGGAACTTAATTGTTTTGTAAAAGGTAACGTTATCACAAGAAAGAAAAAATAAAGTAATTTTCAATCAGCTGTCCAACTGAGAAATATACATAATCTATGTAACATTTCCAAGTGTAAGCTTCACGGAATTTCAATTCAGAGCTGGCTTGCGTTATGACGTGGCATACCTGGAAAATGTGTATTAAAAGTCATTACTAAATAATTCAATGACGTGGCATACATACAAAATGAGATGTAAATGTCCTTAAGAGACAGTGTTTCACCAACACTAGGGGTGCTACTGTAGCCGATGCCAAGTTTTCGCTTCATTATGTATACACATATACACTACTCTGGTTTTTCATGTCTTCGATGTTTTTAATTTTAGTTTTAATGCTAGGATTCAAGGGACCGCTAGGAGACTAAACCATAATTTTTATAACCGTGTTTTTCTGTTTGTTAATTTTCTCGCAAAGTTACTTGAGATCTATCTGCGCTAGGTGTCTCTGATATAGACGAGATAGGCTAGAGTGAAGACAACTAGTTACCCATCGCCAACTCTTAAGCTACTCCTTACCAACGAAAAGTTAGATTAATCGTCACATTATAGCGCCTCAAAAAGTGAACGGGCGAGCATGTTAGGTGACGGGATTCAAACCCGGAACCCACAGATTACGAGTTGACCGTCCTAATCACCTAGCTATGCCAAGCCATAATTGTGTTTACAGAGATGATAAACCATGGTGATATTTTCCATATCTTAATATTCAAGTCAGAATAGAATGTGCGTTTTTTTTTAAGACCTGTCGACTCTTCTGGACATTCTAGACAATCTTACACCGCAAGCCGGCTTATTAGTTAGGTAAAAAATTATCTAAATCGCAAGCTTAGCATTTTAATTATACCATCTATAAATAAGATTTTTTATATAAATTTTCACAGTAATATATTAATCTTAAAACAATAAACACAGTCAGATAAATAACACCAAAAATAGGTTATACTTTGGTGAGAGAGAAGGATGTAAGAGGAACAATGTGGGATACACCGTCACTCTGTTTACGTGCGATATAAAATAGAATTAAAAACAGACGAAAGTATTCAAGCTCACAACGCCTATGTTTCAGTTTACACTCACTACGAGCGTCATTTGTGGGTAGAAGTTGGTCTTAAGAAAGAAGTTACTAACAAAAGACGAGTAACAGAACTCACTTCGAACGTCCGCCTCTTCCTGCTCTTCCGAGATATTCCCAACAGTTCCTTCAAAACCAGTCTCTGCAGTTTCTTTGAATTTCGCGCAAAGCTACACGAGGGCTATCTGCGCTAGCCGTCCCTAATTTAACAGTGTAAGACTAGAGGGAAGGCAGCTAGTCATCACCACCAACCGCCAACTCTTGGGCTACTCTTTTACCAACGAATAGTGGGATTGACCGTCACGTTATAACACACCCACGGCTGAAAGGGCGAGTATGTTTGGTGTGACGGGGATTCGAACCCGCGACCCATCTCTCTGCAGTTA
>NW_013667739.1:201072-206413 GCF_000517525.1 Limulus polyphemus
AATGTGGTAATGTAGTCTAATGTGGTAATGTAATCTAATGTGGTAATGTAGTCTAATGTGGTAATGTAGTCTAATGTGGTAATGTAATCTAATGTGGTAATGTAGTCTAATGTGGTAATGTAGTCTAATGTGGTAATGTAATCTAATGTGGTAATGTAATCTAATGTGGTAATGTTGTCTAATGTGGTAATGTAGTCTAATGTGGTAATGTTGTCTAATGTGGTAATGTTGTCTAATGTGGTAATGTAATCTAATGTGGTAATGTAGTCTAATGTGGTAATGTAGTCTAATGCCTATTTCTCTTTTTTGATATTTTCTTTATGTTCAGCATTAGCTTATTTACCTTTTTTGTATAAACTTATCAAAGTCTACCTATACGTGAAGAGTCTCCAGAGTGAAAGCTCATATGTTTTCGAGCTATGATAGTTTATTTTCATTCCTGCTTCAATTTGATGTTTCGATCCTGTTTTTGAAATAATACAAAATGATTCACAATAACTGATAATGTATAACTGAATCATTTCTTTTATTTGACAATGATTATAGATTTTAAGCACCACCAGAGCTTAAATACTGCCGAATAAGAAGACAAGAGAATCAATGCATTTCGATCAAAACTCAAAACTGTAAGGAAAATCAACTTTCTTCAAGAATAATTTCTTTTGTTGCTCCCTGGAGTGTACAAACAAAAGAGCTTTTGTGGGGGTGCTCAAGAAATGGTGAAGTAAAAATCAACAAGCCTTAGCTAGCTATCAGCTTTAGGCTTAAATCTAAAGTGTTCTAACAAATATATATAAGTAACTGTGTGTTTGTGATAATATATATGCTTTCATCTTTATCACGTTTATCATGAAATGAAAAAAAAATCGCTTTAGCAGTATTTTAAGACTGGTATTCAGTGTATAATGATCCCATTACAATTCCTATTGTATTCCTGTTACTCGGAATATACAAATACCAAGTTTACTTCGTCTCCATTTCCGGCTTCTTGGAGTATACTCAAGTCAAGTCATGTTCCTCACTTCACTGCATTTTGAACCAGAAAACGAAAAAAAAAAAAACAATCAGCGACATCCTTATTTCTTCTGAATTCTTTTAATAATGTTCTGTACATTCATTGGTAGAAACGTGATTAATATTGTTATTCGCAATAAATCGTGCATGAGTTTTAATACTATTATTGGTCTATTGTTATCATAGAAATCACTCGATACGTATAGTTAAATAATATGCAGTCGTTTTAATGCACTGCAACAAACTTCGGTGACAAATAAAGAGTCTCAATAGTAATTTATATAGAGGGATCATTTTCAAATCCAATGTCGCATCTGATTGGCTCAGTTATGTCACAGTCGAGAAAGGATATTCGTATAACGACATTCTCAGACAGTGAAAAGTTAAAGGAGAAAACATTAAAAAAAAAGAGCGTTCAATGCCCTCCTGCCCCCTCGGTTTGCTTACCGATAAGTCAGTGGACTCATAATTCCAAAAATTGGGATTCGATACCTGCGGTGGGCAGAGCACAGATAGCCCGTTGTGCCGCTTCGTGCTTCACAACATACAAACATTGCTTTCCGTGTAAACGGACGAACTCTCACAGCAGGGCGTTTAGAATAGAAACCAAAACCACAACCCAACTCTTAACAAAACTAACAACAAAAGTTAAATGCAGAAAAAAAAAAACACAAATTTCAACATTTGTGCGCGTGTATGTGTGCACAAAGTGGCTTCTTTTGTTTCTTTGTTAAAAATGGTGATATTATTATTATTATTATTACAAAAATGTTCGAATACTGCAAATACAGCGGTACGTCTGCGGACTTACAACACTAGAATCCGGGTTTTGATACCCGTGGTGAGCAGAACACAGAGAGTCCATTGTGTAGCTTTGTGCTTAACTTCAAACAAAACAGGTCATTCGATGAGTAATTGTTAATTAAACGTTTTTTTTTTGAGGATATTAACTCACGTGCACTCAGCTATCTAAAAATTCTAAATTAAGTTTTTAGACTTATAATGCTAAAATCCGGGGTTCGATTCCCCGTAGTAGACACAGCAGATAGCCTAATGCGGCTTTGCTCTAAAGCGAACAAACTAATATGTGTCTACATCAATGCACTGACACGAGAAGAAGCGGATTAGTGTATTATAACAAGACGTGTATAAAAGGTTTATCAAACTCTGACAAAAATTAGACGTTGCGTTACTATTTCTGTTATTACTCCCACTCTTGGTAAACCCTAGAGCATAACCCTACTTCATTTAATAAGTCACGTGACCTTTACTTTGATTTGCCCAGGGAAAAAAAAACAAAAACAAATACGCCTTTGAGTTTGGGCCTCGTGACAATCTGTTATCTTGACGAGAAAATCGGGAAATTTTTTTTATCTTGACGAGATGAACCTGTCCACAGCACACAGAACTTGCAAAGAATACGAAGACGAAAACCGGTCACTTACCTCAAAGTGACTTCTTGAATTATTATTTTGTCATTGTGCAAGAGTAGGATGAAACTCTGCTGAAAGGTGCGGGGACAACACAACGCATCTACCGACGATTTTCGTTGTCAGCTACCGTTGTCTCGCCATCATTTATTGATAGGTTTGGTTCGGCGTAAACGTCACCCTTCGGTGTCATTGACTTCGGCATTACGATGGATTCAAGTACAGACTCAAGCGAAACCACGCTAGTAGCAACGCCCCCTAGTGGCAGTAATATAAAACGCAAGTAATAATTTCGTAGCGGATACTTTTACAGATCTTATCATTTAACTTGTCTTGAAATTTCAAATTTTTGTGGCACAATATTATTTGCGTGCATTTTTCAATCTTTGAAAACTAAGACCGATTATTCACACATTCACACTGGGATCAAATAAATCGTTATTTATACCACCAAAGAAAAGTTTGTAAACGTTTATAAGGAAATCGAGATATATATCCCAGCATGGCCAGGTGGTTAGGGTGCTTGACTCGCAATTTCTGGGTCGTGGGTTCGAATCCTCGTTACACCAAACATGCTCGCCCTTTCAGCCGTGGGGGCGTTATATAGTGATGGTCAATCCCACTATTCGTTGGTAAAAAAAATTAGCCCAAGAGTTGGCGGTAGGTGTGGATGACTAGCTGCATTTCCTCTAGTCCTACACTGGTAAATTAGGGACGGCTAGAGCAGATAGCCCTCGAGTAGCTTTGCGCGAAATTCAAAACAACAAACAAACAAACAATGTTATCTTGCAAGATTTTACAAGAAATCTGTTTGTTTTGGTGTAAAGCCACATTGAGCTGTCTGCCATTTCCGCCGCGTGGAATCGAACTCCGGATTCTACCGTTGTAAGTCCGTAAACGTATTTACAAGCGGAGACACACAAGCAAAATTTGCTTACGTAATCTCCCAATACATCAGGCGAGAGAGATAACTGTGGTGTGCGTGTATCGAAACCTGATTTTTAGGGTTATAAGTCTTCGGATTTACCGCTGAGCAACTGGAGGCTTTCTGACAAATATCCGCTTTTCCGTATAGGAATACGGCGAAAATGACATTAAAAGAAACCACGAAGAAACGCTTTTCAATGAAAGAATTTCCACGTTTATGTAGAGAGCTTCAAAGGTGTGTATTTTTCTTAGGTTTGTGTATAAAAAATTACGTTTTTTTATTTCGCGCAAAGCTACAATAGGGCTAACTGCGCTAGCCGTCCCTAATTTAGCAGTGTAAGACTAGAGGGAAGGCAGCTAGTCAACCCACCGCCAACTCTTGGGCTACTCTTTTACCAACAAATAGTGGGATTGACCGTCACATTATAACGACCCCACGGCTGAAAGGGCGAGCAAGTTTGGTGTGACGGAGATTCGAACCCGCGACCCGCAGACTGCGAGTCGAGCATCCTAACCCGAACATTTACGTTATCTATAGCTTTTGATATTACACCATTTCCTTGCACTTGTTTGTTTGTTGTTTGTACAAAACTACACAATGGGCTATCTGTGCTATGCCCACCCCGGGTATATTGAAACCCGGTTTTTAGTGTTAGAAGTCTTCAGACTTACTGCTGAGCCACTAGGTGGCGATTTCTTTCACATAAATTCAATGTGGAACCTTTTGCAAATGCATATTTCTATATAATGTTTATTTTTTGTTTGTTTGTGTGTGTTTGCCCTCCAGGGAAAATATTCGTTGTACTTTTACAAAAAATAAACACACGAAGACAACCAGAAAGAAAAAGTTATTAAACATATAAACTGGAATGTGAATTGAAAAGAAACATACTTGGCCTCCAAAATAAAAATGTCATCAACATTGAAATCGTTTTATTTTGAAATATAAAAATTACTTTAACTTTAAGACTAGAGGAAAGGCAGCTAGTCATTACCACCCACCGCCAACTCTTGGGCTACTTTTTTACCAACGAAGAGTGGGATCGACCGTCACATAATAACGCCCCACGGCTGAAAGTGCGAGCATGTTTGGTGGGACAGGAATTCGATTGCCCTAACCACCTGGCCATGCCGGGCCAAATTAGAAACAGAAGACGTTTCGTATATTTTGTGCTATGAATAATGAAATCCCATTTAATATTTACTTCTTGTTCGAAACATGACTTTTACTGTAAACTAGCAACAGAAAAATAGCGATCTTTGCAAATAACAAATAAAATCAAGGATAAATGAGCTTAACTAAACTGGAAATTTCCTCAGTTAAATTAGACAATGGTGAAAACTCTGAAAAAAAGTGAAAAAATGGTCATTTGGCTCCTGCAGTAGGAAATCGCACGAGGGACGAGAAATAAGATATTGTGAAGTAGAAACGTATTGTAAGAAATAAAACTGCTCCTAAACTTTGAGACAAACAATAATGAAATAACTTCTGTAACTGCTTTGCGAAGTCTTGAAGCAAGTTGCTTTTGTTGGCAGAGAGAAAAGTTTGAATATAACGCGAAACATTCCGATCTTATTACCTTACGTCAGTCATAAAAATAACATTTTTTAAAGTTTTTTGAAGAGTTCGTAGCTTTCGTGATTATTGTTTCAACCACAGCAACAATGTTCTTGTTCTTGTCATCGGCTTCTCATGGAAGTCTCTCCTTACTGTTAGAGATGCGCAGTAACCATCGCTAGATTGGTACACGAAAGATCGAAGTCTCTCCTTAGCGCTAGAGATGCGCAGTAACCCTTTTTATTTAGGTACACAAAAGATGGAAGTCTCTCCTTACTGTTAGAGATGCGCAGTAACCATCGCTAGATTGGTACACGAAAGATGGAAGTCTCTCCTTAGCGCTAGAGATGCGCAGTAACCATCGCTAGATTGGTACACGAAAGATGGAAGTCTCTCCTTAGCGCTAGAGATG
>NW_013667739.1:207359-209605 GCF_000517525.1 Limulus polyphemus
ATTTGTTGTATGAAAGGATTTAATTCAATAATAACTGTTATGTATTTTTTAATTATTTTGATTAATTATTATTATTATTATTTATTTATTTGCAAAATATGCAATCTTCTATAAAGCTGTTTTTTATAAATCTTATAAAGTTATAAATCTTTTATTTTTCATTTAATGTGCGAAAAACTAAACATGCCCGCCTTTTCGTGCCGTAGGGTCGTTATAATGTGGCAGTCAATCTCATGACTAGCTGCCTTCCCTCTAGTCTATCGCTGCTAACTTAGGGACGGCTAACGAAGATATCCCTCATGTAGCTTTGCGCAAAATTCAAAATAAACCAAACCGTAAAGCTACACAGGTTATCAGCGTATTGTCCACCACAGGTTATCTGCGTATTGTCCACCACAGGGAATCGAGTCCTCGTATTTTAACGTTTTTAGTCTGTAAACTGACCCACTGGGGGAGCATTGCAGCACAAAAAAATGACAGTAGGCTCCTGAACTTTAAACAATGCTTTTGAAGGATCGTAAGTTTCAGAAATGTAAACATTAGAACTAAAAAACCGCAAATTAAAGAATCTTAAAATTTCGAGTTCAAATTTCGGGTTGAGGGGGTTGCAGAAGTTCGAACAGTACAGTTGAGGGCTATCTGCTCTAGCCGTCCATACTTTTGAATTAATAAACTGTAAAGAAGGAAATTAGTCAACAGCACTCCTCGCCAACTCTTGGACTACTCTTGTCCGACCGAATAGTGAGATTGAACCTTCACCATTATGGCACACCTACGGCCACAAATTCCGGATTACTGTTTGTTTGTTTGTTTTTTCAGGAACTGTAAGTTGTTTTTTTATTTTTCTCCTTAAGCACAAAGCTACACAATAATCTATTTGTGCTGTGCCTACCACTAGTATCGAAACGCGATTTTTACTGGGGAGAGAGATAGAGGGACTTCTTACAGTAACGGAACATATGTATTAAAGCCGTAGATCTGGCACACTAACAAGTGGGACACACTTGACCGAAGAAGGTCATTTTCAATTTAACGTGGTGGCCCGGCATGGCCAGGTGGTAAGGGCGCTCGACTCGCAATCTGAGGGTCGCGGGTTCGAATCCCCGTCCCACCAAACATGCTCGCCCTTTCAGCCGTGGGGGCGCTATAATGTGACGATCAATCCCATTATTCGTTGGTAAAAGAGTAGCCCAAGAGTTGACGGTGGGTGGTGATGACTAGCTGCCTTGCTTCTAGTCTTACACTGCTAAATGAGGGACGGGTAGCCCTTGTATAGCTTTGCGCGAAATTCAAAACAAACAAACAAACAATTTAACGGGAAGTTCAAAAAAGTAATGAAAATCCACAGTTGAAAGGCGATAACTTGTCAATCGCTGCAGTCACTTAAACCTCAGTTTAACAGTGGCGTGAACAATATCATAAACAATTCACAGATATAGAGTTTTGTGATAAAACAATAGACATTTCACACCATAGTTCTGAGTTGATGTTTAATCATTTGAATCTCCAAATCATCATCAGATATTTGAATTTTTATGTGACCTAACAAGTGACATAAAACATAATTGTTTCGTGTCTCCTTTTATGGTTGAAAAGTTTTGTCAAGATCATGTGCGAAATCAAGCGTACGTTAATCCTGGGAACACCTACAGCTGATTGGAATGTTTTATACATTCCCCTGCTGCTTTCGAACAAGTCATCTGGGGAGGTTACAGCAGTCGCCTACTAATGTACGTCCCTTGTAAATACTACATTGAGAGATTTCGTTCCTTCATGAACACCTAAAAAACAGGAAGCACTCAACCTTACCACCAGAAATCAATACATCCTCATTTTACGAATAAAGGTGTCAGGGAAGCTTTTAGCAACAGGAAGGAAGAAGAACTTTTCTGGTTAGTTGTATGAACTTATCGCTCTCATCTTTGTCTTGTAGAAAGATTGCCTTCAACGGATATGTATTTTAAATGGGCCAATACACAAATTATGCTATAAATAAAGGTATGAAACACAGTTTAAAAACCATTCTCTCAAACAGTTACGACTATTGTATGCTTTGATTTCTGTCGTCATAAATTTAGATTACATCACAGAGTAGCAGAAAAATATAAGTAAATACAACTTTATCAAAGTATACATAATAATTAACGCAGGTCTTCTAGAACTAGCCAGGAAATTGTTCAAACGTAACGTCATAATTAACGCAGGTCTTCTAGAACTAGCCAGGAAATTGTTCAAACGTAACGTCA
>NW_013667739.1:210591-218127 GCF_000517525.1 Limulus polyphemus
TAGAACTAGCCAGGAAATTGTTCAAACGTAACGTCATAATTAACCCAGGTCTTCCAGAACTAGCCAGGAAATTGTTCAAACGTAACGTCATAATTAACCTAGATCTTCCAGAACTAGCCTGAAAATTTTGCAAACGTAACGTCATAATTAACGCAGGTTTTCCAGAACTAGCCAGGAAACTGTTCAAACGTAAACACACTTTTTTTTAAGGAACTTCAGCTATTCAAATTTTGAGTTACGTAAAACAATCTACTTTCTCTTTACAACTTGGTGGTCCAGTCAACAGCAACACCCTACCATCCATAATACAAGCTGAGGAACTAGCTATCGCTCCTATAACGCACTCATACGGATTCGAAACCAGCTCACCAACTCCGGAATCTAGAGCTCTACAGCATGGACTACGATGTGAAAACATATAAACTCTTGTAAGGTCACAAAACAATATCATTTTTCTTTGCGGTACAACATTAATGATACAAAAAAAAAAATGATTTGTTTTTATATTGTATTTTCACACTAAAGTAGTTATATACTTAGATTGCACGTAGTGAAACTGTAATATAAATGTATTGTCTCTATATAACATGTAAAATTTAATAATGAAACAGAGGCTTTAATAAGAGATACTTATTTCTCGTAATATTTTCCCTTTCAGCCGTGGGGGCGTTATAATGTGACGGTCAATCCCACTATTCGTTGGTAAAAGAGTAGCCCAAGAGTTGGCGGTGGGTGGTGATGACTAGCTGCCTTCCCTCTAGTCTTACACTGCTAAATTAGGGACGGCTAGCACAGATAGCCCTCGTGTAGCTTTACGCGAAATTCAAACACAAACAAACTCATAATATTTCAAATACATTTATTTACACAAAGTGTTAAACTTGCAACTCTGAATCATTTATATCTAATGTGTAACATGTTTTAAATAAGGTTTCAGTTTATACACAATATAGAGTGTAGTACCATTTTACGTATTTCAACATTCACGCGGTTTGTTAAGTAGATTCATAATCTTTGTTTAAAATGTATAGGTTTATTGATTCAATGTTCAAACACGTTACATAACAGTTATTATCTAAAAACAGCGTTTTAGTAAGCTAACTTAACTTCTAAATTATTGTTATAAAGTGATAATATGTTAAGATCTCAAAATTGATTTGCGATTTTTGATCCTATTGTTGCGATATTTGGTTCATCTGTTTCCGATTGTTGCGATCTTTAGTTCATCTGTTTCCGATTGTTGCGATCTTTAGTTCATCTGTTTCCGATTGTTGCGATCTTTGGGTCATCTGTTTCCGATTGTTGCGATCTTTGGGTCATCTGTTTCTGATTGTTGCGATCTTTGGTTCATCTGTTTTGTTTGTTTTTGTTAAATTTCTCGCAAAGCTGCTCGTTCTTAGTGATAAACTAGAGGGGATACGGCTAGACAACAACACCCACCGCCAACACTTGAGCTAATATTTACCGACGAATAGTGGGATTAACTATCACATTATAACCCACCCACAGCTGATTATTTTCGGGGACGGGCCCGATCCTGCGAAATCTTTGGTTCTTTGAAGGGCTTCGTGTTCCAAAATTGTCAACTAACTTAACAATGTAATACTAGTAATAATTAGAATTTTCGAGCAACGCTACACAACAGTTATATGCGCATAACTACCCCTAATGAAGACATTTATTCAACAGCATCTACCGCCAACTAATTCCTGGACCTCTCTTACCTGATGGAATAGTGGGTTTTGCCCCCCCCCAGTGGCACAGCGGTAACGCTAGAAACCGGGTTTCGATACCCGTGGTGGGCAGAGCACAGATAGCTCTTTGTGTAGCTTTGTGCTTAACTACAAAAAATAACAACAGTAGGGTTTGGCCACTGCTCTTTTAACACATCCACGCCTCCAAAGTGTGAACCTCGTTTGGCGACAACGGCACGCGAACCAAGATCCCTCGGTTTCATAGTCTGGGCACTCTTGCCACTAGGCAATGCCCGGCCCACTGAATGAGGAAGCAAAGGAATCTTAGATTTCGTGATAAGCCTGCGCTGCGAAGATCCATTTTGAAATATTATTTCAATCTTTATCTATTATTCAGCTAACTGTCGCGGGTATTAGCTCCACTGTTATAAAAAAAAAGGCTGTTACACACTTTTATTATCTTTATAAACTAATTACGCGAAATGCAACAGTACGTTTAAAACAAAAACGATTCTAGCAATGGTTCTTCGTGGGTATTACTTTTACTTTTCAAATTCATAAGAAAGGACCATAACAGTCTTGGGATTTAATATGGAATATTTTTTTTTTCAGTGTGCTCTCGGAATAACTTCACTGACACCCGCTTGTTCACAGTGAATTATTTCGAAATTAGTTTTTTCTTAAAGCCATAAAGTATTCTTTGTGAGTGTGATATCATGTTTCTGAGTTGTATCTTAAAACATCTTGACAAGAGTCACAGATGCTACCTCTGCGTAATGGAATAACATACGGTGAGTTTATGAGATCATAAGATGGAGGAACGCTGCAACAGCCAAAACATCTTTAAATTTTTAACTACGTCTTGAATTTCCTCATTTTCTTGCAACACCTACTCACAACAGGTTCTAGGAATATTTCGGATTATATTAGATGCAAGTTTAAGTGTGGTTTCATTGAAAAGCCAGAAGGTATAGCTTGTAAGTACACACGTAGAAGCTACTCAAAAAGGTCAATGTTAAAGGTCGTACGCCTAAATATTTAGTTCTTAGTTTTTGGCCCGCCATAGCTAGGTGGTTAAGGTGCTTGGCTCGCAATCTGAGAGTCACGAGTTCGAATCTCCGACCAACCAAGCATGCTCGCCCTTTCAGCCGTGGGGGCGTCATAATGTCAACAGTTTATCCCACTATTCGTTGGTAAAAGAGTAGCCTAAGAGTTGGCGGCGGGTTTTAGTGACTAGCTGCCTTCCCTATAGTCTATCCCTGTTAAATTAGGGATGGCTAGCGCAGATAGTCCTCGTGCAGCTTTGTGCGAAATTCTGAACAAACCGTAGTTTTTGTGAAAGTTTGTTCAAAATATTTTCCTTTCACATGATGTCAGCTGGTGTATGTTGGGCTTCTGGTGACACATGTTACTTTACAAAAGTATGACGGATTACGACACATGATGTCAGCTAGTGTATGTTGGGCTTCTGGTGACACATGTTACTTCACAAAAGTATGACGTATTACTACACATGATGTCAGCTAGTATATGTTGGGCCCCTGGTGACACATGCTACTTCACAAAAGTATGACGTATTACGACACATGATGTCAGCTGGTGTATGTTGGGCCCCTGGTGACACATGTTACTTAACAAAAGTATGACGTATTACGACACATGATGTCAGCTGGTGTATGTTGGGCTCGTGGTGGCGCATGTTACTTCACAAAAGTATGACGAATTACGACACATGATATCAGCTAGTGTATATTGGGCTCGTGGTGGCACATGTTACTTCACAAAAGCATGACGAATTACGACACATGATGTCAGCTAGTGTATGTTGGGCTCGTGGTGGCACATGTTACTTCACAAAAGCATGACGAATTACGACACATGATGTCAGCTAGTGTATGTTGGGCCCCTGGTGACACATGTTACTTCACAAAAGTATGACGGATTACGACACATGATATCAGCTAGTGTATATTGGGCTCGTGGTGTCACATGCTACTTCACAAAAGTATGACGAATTACGACACATGATGTCAGCTAGTGTATGTTGGGCTCGTGGTGATACATATTACTTCCCAAAAGTATGACAGATTAGGATGGGTATTCATTTACGTTTCTCATTTCGAGCTAAGATATTTCCTTAGAAACTTCAAAAATGAACATGTATTCGATAGCAGCCACCTTTGACTTTATTATCATTATTATTAATGCCAAATGTATTACCAAAAGCCCAACACAAAAATCAAAATTCAAGGCATCGCCTACTCTTGTGAAGAACCAAGAGCCCAAAATACACCAGCTGGTATAATTTTGTAGGAAGAAATTTCAAAGTTTTCACCCAAATTAAAAGGTGGGCGGTAGACATTTTAGCCTATGAATGTTCTTGCGGCGCTTATCTGGGAGCTTATATGTAGCATTTTCAAGTTAGAACCACACTTATAGCTCACATATCCACGATGAAATAGCCCAAGAACCTTCTTGGAGATGATGACGAAACAAAAATGGCGAAATCTAAGGAGTCTTCTCTATAAAAGTGACGAAAATTACAAGTTTACCATAGTGTTCGCGCGTTGAATTAAAAGAGGCAGAACATGTTTCTATGGTAACCATTAATCCAACATCCTCACGAATCTAGCTATGTGACGCATCATCTCATTCTCCGGCTGATCTAATTACGAGGCCAGTGAAGGGTTATTAAAATTATTATCAGTTGGATACTGCTGTAATATCACTCACATTACCAATCAGGTGTTCATAATTCGTCAGTCTCGAGCGTCTTGCACCATTGGTACATATATAAATGGCATTTCGTCTAAGGCTTTGTGTGTGTTGTAAAACCAGCCGATTAGAGAGACAGACCTCATCAACGACAAGGTACAACACTCAAAATGTGTTTGAAATTATATTATGCGTTTGTTACTGGAAAGCGCGTAAAAAATCAGTGCAGGAATCAGTGAAACAATTCTTTACAAATCTCACTATGATGTAATGTCTTTTATTTCAAAGTTTCTCACTTTCACGTATATGAGTACTTGTGCTTACACACAAACATCTATGCGAAAAATATTACATTTTTATCTTATTACATTTTTAGCAATGTTGTTGTTCGTTAGTGTTAACCACCTTAATTATATTATTTGTTTTTATAGCTTTAAAGTCAATGTTAGTGAATTTCTCTGATGTTCTTTCGTTCTTTTTGGTTGTCACGTCACCCGAGTAAGTGGAAAGAGATGAAGAAAATGTGGTTCTTGTACTGAGTCTTGAGTGTTCAAGCACATTATAGTACGATAAAAATAAGTTGGGAAACTACGATTTATAAGCATAATGATGTGATTTACTTAGGGGAGGGAACGTACTATACATCGTACCTGAAGAAGTTATACCAATATTCTGTCGAAACAAAAATAAGTGGTTAAGTTAACTTGTGGAAGGTGATATAGTCTTGATCTTGTACCCTGTCACATAAGTGGTTAAGTTAACGTGTAGAAGGTGATATAGTCTTGATCTTGTACCCTGTCACATAAGTGGTTAAGTTAACGTGTAGAAGGTGATATAGTCTTGATCTTGTACCCTGTCACATAAGTGGTTCAGTTAACGTGTAGAAGGTGATATAGTCTTGATATTGTACCCTGTCACTTAAGTGATTAAGTTACTTGTGAAGAAACTGACATAACACACTATATATATATATATTATGTATATATGTATAAGTTTCTAACACTCACTACTGTAAATTGTGAAATACAAAAGCTAAGCTTATTTTTCACATACAGACCCTTACAATAATGTAATTCAATGCATTAGGGATTTTTTATTAACTTCCATCCAGTTTGTTCTGATCTAAACGTTCACACGAGACGTTGTATGCTGTAGACTAGTGTTGTTGTTTTCCTTTTTTTTTCACGTATTTAACTTCTAGATATGGAAATCCCATTAGGTCGGTTTATAACATAAGTCTTATAGGTAATTTTCAAAAGATGTGGAACGCGTGTGTCAGTAAATTATGTAGCAGACACGTTAAAAGATATTCCCCGGTGTTAAATGAATAATATAAATACACGTGATATATAAAATAATTTCCGTCCACTGTACTAAAACGCGGCTCCAGCAACACTGACTACGAAGAAAAACGTTACAAAGTCGAACCAGCTGAGCTCGACATTTTCCCCTATCAGATAGAATAACAAAACAACAAGCGAAATCTTATTACACTAGCGAGAATGTAGCAGCGGAGAGAGATTTTATTCACGGCAATAAACTTTTTGTTTTGAGAGTTTGTGTAAAAATGTTACGAATACCGAATGCCAGAACCCGATATTTTCCAAAGCTATCTTATTACCACCCCATTATTCAGTTAGAAACATTAAATCCTTACAAAGTCTCCCTTGATGTTCCTTTGTTGTTTTAACTAAACGCGTTTAAACTATGCGTTTTCTCATTTTTTTTCATTATAAACAAAGTCACTGAAACTCTGTGGTATTTCTGTGCATAAAACTCCTAATACCTGAGCTACAACTTCAATAACCTGAGGATTTAGCTGACCAATGTGGAACTGAAGATTAAGTTTGAATTAACGCTGATTGGTCTGTGCTCTAGGGCAGACCAAAATTAAATCCCAAGTTGCAAATTGCGATAAATAACAAGTGTGTCTATCATTAGTATCATAAATGGACAACGCCCCCCCCCCAGTGGCTAAATGGTAAATTTGCAGGCTCGCGACACTAAAATTTGATACCCTTGATGGGCAAAGCACAGATAGCCCATCGTGTAGCTATGTGCTTAACAACAATCAAGTGAAATCACTTGCGGGCAATAGAATAAAACCACGACAAGTAGGCTGATCATTATACTGGACTTTTTTTGAAACAACGATAACTTGGACGTTTGATTCTTTACCTTATTGTCTACTGTCGTTCGCTATTGGAGGTGGCCAGAAAATATCAGTTACATTGAAGCTTTATGAGTTCAACTCATAGACAAATAAAGACACACATAAAAGACACTTTCGAGATACTCAATAGTATGATAACAACTGAGATACAGCTCAAACTTTTATCATATCAGTAAGTATCTGGTTAACTGAACTACAGCTCAAACTTACCAGATACTTACTGGAATTTAACATTTAAACTACAACTGAAATTGACCGAGATACTCACTGGATGATATGATAACATTTAGGCTACAGTTGAGACTTACCAGATACTCACTGATATAAAAAGACCACTTGATTTACAGCTGAAGTTTACCAGATACTCACTGATATAAAAATAATAGCGCAGACTTACCAAATGTTCTTGATAATAATACATTTGAACTAAAGTTCAGGTTTATCAAGTGTTAACGCAACTGATATAATCACATTTGAGATGCACCACGGATTCACTTACTACCCAATAGTATGCTAATCAAATCATAGTTTAATAACCTTATGTTGGATTTGAATCATTTAAGGCACTGCTCCAGTAAACTTTCAGTAGTTTTCATAGTTTTGTTTTTATTTTAAAATGATAATCTGTCATATTAAAGAAATATTCCTTCCAATAAATATTTAAAATCAAACAAAATAGATGTAAAAATAGCTTTACGTAGTATACTCGTAAAAGCACTTATACCGTTCAGTTTGGTTTGAATTTCGCGCAAAGCTACACGAGGGTTATCTGAGCTAGCCATCCCTAATTTAGCTGTGAACGACTAGAGGGAATGCAGCTAGCCATCCCTAATTTAGCTGTGAAAGACTAGAGGGAAGGCAGCTAGCCATCCCTAATTTAGGTGTGAAAGACTAGAGGGAAGGCAGCTAGCCATCCCTAATTTAGGTGTGAACGACTAGAGGGAATGCAGCTAG
>NW_013667739.1:218817-221853 GCF_000517525.1 Limulus polyphemus
CTCTCTGTAGTCGTGTAAACCGTTTCTTTTCTCTTACGTGGAATACATCAAGAGGTGATCGGAAATCACACAGAGTCAGTACAATAGTTACAAGTCCTACAGATTCTCTCTCTCTGTAGTCGTGTAAACCGTTTCTTTTCTCTTACGTGGAATACATCAAGAGGTGATCGGAAATCACACAGAGTCAGTACAATAGTTACAAGTCCTACAGATTCTCTCTCTTTAGTCGTGTAAACCTTTTCTTTTCTCTTACGTGGAATACATCAAGAGGTGATCGGAAATCACACAGAGTCAGTACAATAGTTACAAGAACGATGTTGTGTAACAGTACATCATGGGGGGTTCTACCATACTTGTGTTTAACGCTTCTTTATAATTAACAATCATGGTTATCCAACTACCGAACAGCCATAACACACACCAGTGATTTCACTGTTTCAGCAAAACAAATATTTGTTTAAATATGTCAGTCAAACGTATACCTTTCCAGTAAGAAAATTTTGTAATTTCGCGCAAAGCTACACGAGGGCTATCTGCGCTAGTCGTCCCTAATTTAGCAGTGTAAGACTAGAGGGAAGGCAGCTAGCCATCACCACCCACCGACAACTCTTGGGCTACTCTTTTACCAACGAATAGTGGGATTGACCGTCACAATATAACGCCCCCACGGCTGAAAGGGCGAGCATGTTTGGTGTGACGGGGATTCGAACCCGCGACCCTCAGATTACGAGTCGAGCGCCCAAACCGCTGGCCATGCCGGGGCCCTAACCACCTGGCCATGTGTGTTGAAACGAAATGACTCGTACTTAACGCAGTTCTCGAGGTTTAAAGCCAAATAACTCAAAACCATAGGTTCTGAAATTAAATGATTCATTTCTATGATTTCCAGTTAAATTTTCGTTTATCCCATAATATAAACGAACTTATGTTAATTCACATTCTTATTACGAGACGCTGTAAAAACTTATTTAAATTGAAAGAAAAACAACATGTTAATGTTTGTTTTCGTCATATCTCCGATATTTCCTCAAAACGTCGTGCGTATTATTGTCTACAACGTATTATTGAATTGTTTTCACGAAGGACTCTAATAACGCTGAAGCTTCCCACCAAAGATAAATGAAAATAATAAGAACAGGGAACGTGAAGAGGATATAAAAAAAAAACAAGAGAGTTTTTATATTTTAGAATGTTTTTTTTTTCTGATTGTCAACTTTGCCAGTTCTTTGGGAAATATCGATACTCAAGACGACGAATCATAGGACGTGTTCTTGTCATTTCTCTGTCACAAGCTGGTAACATTTCGCTCTTATGGAAAGACATAAGAAACAAAGTTTAAAATTTGGATAAAACATTTCAAATCAAATGGAAAGCAACACGCAGGAACGGACAAAACTGACCGATTTTGCTTCCTTCGCTCTGTTGGCCTAACTAAGGTTAAAATGAAGTAGATCGATCTACCATTTTTATCTATCCTTCTCTCCGACTACCAGTTCATCTATCTATCCTGGTAATTATATAACGTATAACAACTTCTCTAATACGTGGTTTGAGTTTCGAAGGTTATCATCTCTTTATCTAACGCATGAGTGTATAACGTACTTAATAAGCATTCGTATACCAGGGAATAGACGTATACCTATGATGACCACAAACTATTAGACATAAAAGTCTACACTTATGGACTTTCAGGAGTACGAGACCAATAATATCTAATGTATAACTACTTGTTCTGAATGTTACTTGTACACATTGGTCTGCTGTTAACCATATTACAAGCATGTAGGTTTTAAATAATATCTAATGTATAACATCTTGTTCTGAACGTTACTTGTACACATTGGTCTGCTGTTAACCACATTACAAGCATGTAGGTTTTAAATAATATCTAATGTATAACATCTTGTTCTGAACGTTACTTGTACACATTGGTCTGCTGTTAACCACATTACAAGCATGTAGGTTTTAAATAATATCTAATGTATAACTACTTGTTCTGAACGTTACTTGTACACATTGGTCATTAGATATTATTTAAAACCTACCTGCTTGTAATGTGGTTAACAGCAGTATAACATCTTGTTCTGAACGTTACTTGTACACATTGATCTGCTGTTAACCACATTAGAAACAGGTAGTTTTTCACCTTATTATGAAACGTCTGAAACATTTAGATCTATTAGATCAATATTTATAACTAGATAAAACCATGTTCACATATACAGAAGGTATGTACACTATATGTAGAAAAGTCATGTAACTATGTATGCTCTCAGTCAAATAGTCCCGTGAGTATGTATACTGTCTATAGAACCCTCTTGCAAGGAAGTATGTCATGAAATATTTCTGTGGCTATGAATACTCTCTTTAAAATAGCTCGATGAGTATCTATGCTGAATGTGGAACAGTCCTGTTGGTATGTATGCTGAATGTGGAACAGTCCTGTTAGTATGTATGCTGAATGTGGAACAGTCCTGTTGGTATGTATGCTGAATGTGGAACAGTCCTGTTAGTATGTATGCTCTGTGTGGAACAGTCCTGTTGGTATGTATGCTGAATGTGGAACAGTCCTGTTAGTATGTATGCTCTGTGTGGAACAGTCCTGTTGGTATGTATGCTGAATGTGGAACAGTCCTGTTGGTATGTATGCTGAATGTGGAACAGTCCTGTTGGTATGTATGCTTTGTGTGGAACAGTCCTGTTGGTATTTACGCTGTTTTGTGTAACAGTTCTGTTGGTATATATGCTCTGTGTGGAACAGTTCTGTTGGTATTTACGCTGTTTTGTGTAACACTTTTGTTAGTATGTATGCTCTGTGTGGAACAGTCCTGTTGGTATTTACGCTGTTTTGTGTAACAGTCCTGTTGGTATATATGCTCTATGTGGAACAGTCCTGTTGGTATATATGCTCTGTGTGGAACAGTCCTGTTGTTACGCATGCTGTTTGTGGAGCAGTCCTGTTGGTATGTATGCTGTTTGTGGAACAGTCCTGTTGGTATGTATGCTCTGTGTGGAACAGTCCTGTTGGTATTTACG
>NW_013667739.1:222853-225849 GCF_000517525.1 Limulus polyphemus
CTGTTTGTGGAACAGTCCTGTTGGTATGTATGCTCTGTGTGGAACAGTCCTGTTGGTATTTACGCTGTTTTATGTAACAGTCCTGTTGTTACGCATGCTGTTTGTGGAGCAGTCCTGTTGGTATGTATGCTGTTTGTGTAACAGTCGTAACGCATTTCGTTATATTTGTCAAGTGTGAAGATTGTACCGTCAGTTTCGGTTTGTGTTTTAGTGAACGCTCCTGAAGAAGCAGTTAAGCGAAACTTTGAGTGTCTAATTAACTAAAAACCAGAATTTGGAGTTATAAGGTCGTTTATTTCTAGTATTAAAATTGGGTTTTCTAGTTTTATACGTGTTTTCGCTGCATCAACTTTCAAACACTGATATAGTCAATAATACTTTATCCCGAAGCGCATTGTTGCCTGATATCCTGTTTTATTCAGTGCATCTTTAATATTATTCTTGTAAGTTTGTTTGTTGAGTTTCACGCAAAGCTACTCGAGAGCGATATGCAACGAGCCGTTCCCAATTTTGAACTGATAGAGTAGAAAGAAGAAACAAAGCTAGTAAACACTACATTCCGCCATTATATGTGATATATATATATATATATAAACTTGTCGTTTTTCATATATTCTCGCGGTAAGAGGCGTTGATCGCGATATTTCAAGCCTTTTGGACTCACGATAAGCCGTTGATCGCGATTTGTTGCGTTATAATACTACTGTTGCGCATTAAAACAAAGCTATGATCGCTAAAATAGTAACTTTCTGTTGTACAGGAATTCTAAAATTTTTCGTGTAAGACAGCTATAAATTTCAGTAAAATACCTTTTCTTATTTTCAATTTATTTCGATAGGAATCTATATAACATTATAAATATCTATAGTCAAGCTTTGAAATGTTATTGTGAAATCACCTTTGTCTGATTATGAGCTAAGATTGTTCGTTTGTTTGTAGCTATGCACAAAGCTACACAAAGGGCTATCTATGCTCTGCCCATCACGGGTATCGAAACCCGGATTCTAGCGTTGTAAGTCTGCAGGCATACCGCTGTGCCACTGGAGGAGCCACGAATATTGTTTGTTTGTAATTAAGTACAAAGCTACACAATGGGCTATCTGTGCTCTGCCCACCACGGATATCGAAACCCGGATTCTAGCGTTGTAAGTCCGCAAACATATCGCTGTGCTACTGGGGGGCTATAAGCTAAGAATGCATAAAAACGCATTCTCCAGATGTTATGTTACAACCACCACTAAATGGAGCCTTATTTAAAATTTTGAAAGACGAAATATTGCTGTCAAAAGTAAACAGCTGGTGTGTTAGTTGTATTTAGTAGATGAGATATACTGTAAGCCTCCTTCAGCCAGGTTTGACCATAGATGAGCATCCGTCCATTGTTAGCTCATGTTGATCGCTCGTCTAGAGCAGCGTCTCTTGTGACTAAGGAGACCGACACGAGAGTGACAGTCCCGGTTGCAGAGGTCACATATGTGCGTTGACGCTGGTTTGTTGGCTGCCTGTTCCCTTTGATGCGCTCGCTTCTCTTCTGCCGCCACCGTCAATTCCTCTTCACCGATCTTCAGCTGTTTACGGAGAGTGTTTCTCCAGTCGGCGCGATCGGCAGCGAGGTCCTCCCAAGTTTCGGTGTTGATGTTGAGCACCTTCATGTCTCTTTTACAAATGTCCTTGTATCTCAGCTGCGATGCCTCTCTGTCCTTCGGCAAGCTCTCCGTAGAGGATGTGTAAGTGATCATATGGACGGATGTAAGCCTGGGCATTCTGATATGGGGGACAGGCTGTTGCCCACGCAACTTGCCCCCCCCCTCTCCACCTCGATGACGGGGCCAAAGGAACAGCAGCGCTGACACAGTTTGGTGTCAACGCAGTCGCAGGAGCTGCCAGAACGGGGTTAGAATCAACGTCGAACTGCCTTCGGGGCTCCGACTCCGGATTTTTCCTCGAGGTTTTCTCCTGAAGCCTTCCATGGTCAGATGCATCCGCAAGGCAGCGGGGGTTTGAAGTCAGGGTTTTCCTTCCCCTAGATGGAGCCCCATCTGCCCAGATGCAGCAGTTAGTACCGCCATCATGACCGTTGGGTCGTGTTGACCTCATCCGCTCAATCCGCCGGATCTGTTCCGCCGTTGTTGGTTTGAAATCAGGGTTTAGCCAACTCCCCTAGGTGATCAATGAACCACCGAACCCGTTATAGCGCGGGTCACCCGCTTACGCCCTTTCACTTTAGTGAAAACACCTCCGCCACGATAACACTCAAATAGCTTTCTCATAAAGAGCCTTAACTGTTGATATAGTTCCTAGTTTCTTCTGACATCATACATCCTTAACTGTTGATATAGTTGCCAGTTTCTTCTGACATCATACATCCTTAACGGTTGATATAGTTCCTAGTTTCTTCTGACATCATACATCCTTAACGGTTGATATAGTTCCTAGTTTCTTCTGACATCATACATTCTTAACGGTTGATAAAGTTGCCAGTTTCTTCTGACATCATACATCCTTAACGGTTGATATAGTTCCTAGTTTCTTCAGACATCATACATCCTTAACTGTTGATATAGTTCCTAGTTTCTTCAGACATCATACATCCTTAACTGTGGATATAGTTCCTAGTTTCTTCTGACATCATACATCCTTAACGGTTGATATAGTTGCCAGTTTCTTCAGACATCATACATCGTTTGCTTGCATCATTAATACTATTATGAATATTTTACTTATATTTAAAGTAATAATAATATTTCTGTTTTCCAGTTGGGGGATTATTCTGTTGATCGTGTTAAACAAAGTATGTTAAACACCGTTTAATTTACTTATCCTAGATTTATTTACGTTAATTCTATTATTCTGTAGAGTTAACCGTTAATATGAATCAATTATTTATGATGCAAGTGTACCTTTCATGTAAAACTTTACCGTTAGATTGCTTGTTTGTTTTTGAATTTCGCGCAAAGCTACACGAGGGCTATCTGCGCTAGCCGTCCCTAATTTAG
>NW_013667740.1:0-24490 GCF_000517525.1 Limulus polyphemus
CATCACCATTAATTTGATTGTAAGGTTTAAAGTGAATTTGATTTCATCAATAGGGACCTACCAGTGATTACAAAGACAAAATTGAAATAGAAAAGGAGTCACACTTTATGTCAATTTGACAATGAAAAATTAACCGTGTTATGGTATTAAATAATAAATGTACCGTAATAATTAAGTTTGTTTGTAATTAAGCTCAAAGCTACACGATGGGCTATCTGTGCTCTGCCCACCATGGGTATCGAAATCCTGATTCTAGCATTGCTAAGTCCGCTGACATACCGCTCTGCTATTGGGGGTTAATCTTTAATTTGACCCAAAAACAAGTATGATACAATATTAACCCTTTCATAATATTAAAATTATAACGTATAATGGAATTACTTTCAAACCAAACCACAGAAAAAAACCACTTATACGGGTGAAATGGGTTCATCATCATGTTTTTGAGACTGTAGCTATTAATTACATTTTAACACCACAAAAATATGATCTTTATTTCTGGCATAAGCAAATGAAATAACAGTATTTTATTACATCGTTTTACTTGTGCATGTCTTAGACTTGAATCTTGTAAAATATTGTAAAGCTAGTTACTCGTCAAGATGAGTCAGATATATGCTTTTATTCCGCAATGTAGTACCCGTTAGAAAAACTACACGAGTATACTTGTTGTGTTGTATAGAACACATTTATCAGTTAAATTCCTCTTTCAATTTTGATTACCATAATCCATCGACCGGAAATGGTTAATATAGTGGTTAGCATGCCGGAATGTATTTTGGAAGGTCCAAGTTTTGAAGCCGCGATATGTTGCTGAACAAACTTTTCACTACCAGCTGTGAGAACGTTATAAATGTAACAGTCAATCCCACTATTCGGCTAATAGTAATCGTTTATGCTCGTGATGCACAAAGGGTGGAGCGTGCCCCTTCAAAAGAAATGAATACCTGGGCCCTGATGACATGTACAGTACACTGATTGTTTGCCATATTTTATAAGTGGAACCGAATTGACACGTGACACTGATCAATATTCTCTGAACCTGTTAAATTAATATTTCATTCCCCCACCCACCCACACACACACACACACACTTACCTAATTTAACCTCCGTTGTATTAATTGTTTTATATTTGTGCGTTTGTTATTTTTATCGCAAGAAAAAGAACAGATTTGGTTAATTCAGCATAAAATAGCCGTTTACGCTGTATACATATCACAAATGTAATGGTCAAAAACTTAATTTTATTAAGCAACAGTAATACCCCTCTTAATCCGGGCATATTAGATACTGTAAACTAGAAATCCTTAAGATATACTCATGGCTACATGCACAAAACAACGTGACTGTTGATTGGATGGCCGAGATATCATGAGATTTTTTTTTGTGTGTGTGTTTTGTTACACATTTACCAGCTTGTTAATTTCAAGTTTTGGACATTAGAGTACGTTTGTTAGTTTATCAAAAACATGGATAAATGAGTGTTACATACCGGCAATTATTGTGATAATATATAATAACAAATGGATGACTCCATAGCTGGACCGAGAACTTCCTCGGTTTCCATTTCTACTGTTTCTGTCGGTAAACCGAACACCAAACCAAAAACTAAAGTAGGTTAGTACCAGAAGGATTTTTTAAAATTTGGTTTCGCTCGCAAGATTTTGATAACAAGGAACAACTGCAGGGCGTTATTTGTCTGCACATTTTAGTTAATGACAGCAGGAAGCCAAGTAAACTTTTAGGTAATAAAAACCCTGAACATGTCGGTAAAGTAAAAACATTGATAACTTAAAGTGAACAACTGAAACGACTGAAAGGACAAAGCAGCTTGCCTGAAACGCCGGCCACTGTTTCATCAAAAAAAGCTTCTTTAGAACATCTTACTTGATTGAGAAAATCATAAAGCCACAAAATGGAGGAGAAAGATTAGTTCTTCCTACTACAATAAAAACGTGTGATATCATGTATGTGAGGGCCTCGAGTTGGGTTGTGTAAGAAAATTAGTTTGAGAACAGAAACTATAGAATGTTTCCATGCTTCAGCAAATTCTTGGGAAAAAATGAGTTGAATTATAGTCTTATTCATGACGTTGTTTCTATTCATCTCGAAAAACTTCATTTGAAATTTGCGGATCTTTTCCAATAATCAATGGGCGAACACGATTGGATCCGGAATTCATTTAAAGGCAGCATATCTTATCATCTGCCAATGGCAGCTCAAGAAAAGTTCATAAAACTATCCAATGATAAAACTCTTCAGGCAAAATTCAAGTCAAAATCTCTTGGAAATTGTTTGATGGTAGTTCGCAAAGAATAAATACCCTGACCTGTCAAGAAAAGCGATGGACATGATTTTGTCTTTTACATAAACAGATCTGTGGGGACAACGTTTTCTGCTCTGTCACCCAAAAATGGACCTCATCTTATCCCAAGCTCAGGGCTGTCCTTCACACCAAATTGTGGAGTAACTATCCTTCACATTAGATTGGGGGAGTAAACTTAAACTGTCAGCCTTGTGATATGTACCATTCTAAGACTAATACGGAGTGGGGTGGGGCAACAAAACGCATGACAGAAAGGGGGGCATCATAAAAAAATGTTTGCACAACACTAATGTAGGCGACGGGTGCTGCTAAGTGATTATCATCCATCTGATTAATACTTCTAAATTAGGTACGGCTATGCCTAAACCCTAAGAGTCTGTTCTGACCGCTTTGCTCATGAATCTTATAAGGTACAAGTTTCCTGCAGTCCTACTGTATAGATAAATAGACATTCAAAGTGCAGAATTCTGCCAAATATATTTGTATGTAATTTTCCATAAATGTTAAGTCAGACCTAAGTTTAATTTACCAGAAACTGAAAAATACCTGATGCCAATTTATTTAGATTTGTTGTTGTGTTTTTTGCCGAAGGATCTTTCACAGAAACCAAATATTACAGGTATGAAATGTTTTATTGAAAGCAGTGCTGACAATCGACAATGTTTTTCATCTAGTAACTGTAGAAACGTACACAATTTTGCCTTCACTGAAAGAATGCCGTAGCAAGCAAAAAAAGAAAAACATTAAACTTTCAATACCAGCGGGTTGTATCTATTTATCAACACTGCGAAAATCAAAGACGATACAACGCTTGTACACTTGCAAGGAGTATAAGTCAGATACAAATGAATGAGAAACTGGGATTTGTTTTACGAAATAGAATAAAGAGCATTTTATTATGTGCAAGACAGAGGGAGCTGTCTTGTTGAAACCTAGTGTAACAAATCGGTAGTATTTTTATATGCAGAAATAAAAGATGCGTATATTTTTACTTTAATTTCAGATATTGAACCGTTTTGCGCTGAATCACGAGGAAATAGTAGCAAGAAGATATATACTTTCACGTGGCTTTTCTGCAGAAAGATTACTAGAAATACAGCAAGTGAGTCTAGGATATTTCTTAAATACTCATCGTTATTTTTATCAAATGTTCGCTGGAATGAATGTGTTTGGAATATATATAATAAAATGTTGAAGAGAGCTTATTTGTCTAACTTCTGTTTCATTGAACTTTGTAACCAAATGTTTTATATGTTTTGCAATGCAGAGTTGATTTAACGTTAGATCCTGTTGTTTACTAAACATCTTGCACCTGTAAAAGCCTTAGGTAATTTAGCCGAAAGCTTGTGCATTAAAATAAAACAACTAGTCCAAATAAATTACTTAATACAAATATGAGTAATGTCGTTAAAAGCCTGAAGAGTTAAAGTGCAGTCTTCTTCACCTGCCATACCGCAGTTTTTCGAAAGTTCAAAGAAATTTATGTCGTCAATATTAATCTTTTCTAAGATCCAAAAGGAGCAGAAAGAAGTTGCCTTCAATTCTTCTCGAAGAAGGAGCAGTCAACTAACTGCAGCACAACTGAAAACTGCAAAGAGTGGAAAGGTATATTTTATTTTTATTGTTACCTTTTATATTTCATCTTATTTCTTGTTTAACTACAATGACGTCGCTATTATAGTAGACTCGTCATTGAGTCTTTATGTACACGTGTAGTCTTATAAAGGTTATCGTTTTAAAAATGATTCAAAATATTACGCTTGAAAGGATGTTTGTTTGTTTGTTTTGAATTTTGCGCAAAACTACACGAGGGCTATCTGCGCTAGCCATCCCTAATTTAGCACTGAAAGACTAGACGAAAGGCAGCTAGTTATCACCACCTACCGCCAACTCTTGATCTACTCTTTTACCAACTAATGGTAGGATTGACCGTAACATTATAACGCCCCCACGGCGACCCTCAGATTGAGAGTCGAGTTTGAAAGGAACTCACCACTGTTTCAACAATACGTCACGTCTAATGTAAACATAAGCTATAATAAATAATGCTAGAAGATGTTTGAAAAATATTGAATATGATAAAAATGGTGGCACCTCTGTTTTTTAATAAAGTTATTCCAGATTAGTTTTTGTGTTTCCCTTCTTGATTAAAATAAAGACGAATAGCTCACTTATATTTGCGTTTCTCGAATTTTCAGGATTCGGCAGTGACTGGCTGCCTCCCCTCTAGCGTATTAGTTCAAAATTACGAACAAGTAGCGCAGATAACCCTTATGCTTATTTTCGCGAAGATCCGCTAACACTCACCATTAATGTAACTGAGAAAAAGCTTATATTACCTAATTAATAACACAAATATATATACTTTAAAGATACAGAATAAATATTTACTTGCTTATTAAGTCTGAAGTTGTAGTCGAGGGAATTACTGACACATTTTTGAGTACTTTTCTTCGTCTGATGATAAATTTACATGACATTATAGTCTTTGGAATCTGTAAAGTCTGTGTCTAAAATGTCCGAGTACTAAAAATCTGTATATTGAACTTAATTAATTTGATCGTTAATGAAAGTGCCGTACTTGTATTGGTTACCTTCGTATTTGTTTACACTGAATTTATCATCGAAACAATTCATCTTGTACTTTAGATTTTAAAGCAAATGTGTATGCATTATTATTCCTGTAATATAAAGGAATTGTATATTATTGTTCAAGGTTTATATATGTAAAGAAAATCTCGTATGTATATATATATATATATATGTGTGTGTGTAAAGAAAACTTCAGAGAGTAATTTTCTAATAACGATCTCTTAGAATGGAAAAGGAAAGGTAAATATTTCTCCAAAAAGCTCAAAAAAAGAGGATTCCAAAACCAAGAAAACTGGAAATAAATTTTCTGGAAAATCTCAAAAAGATAAAAGAACAGTGAAGGAAAAGAATATGTCAGATACAATCAGTAGTAGGACCGATTCTACAAGTATCGTAAGTGAAATAAGCAAAAATAAACGTTTCGAGAGAAGGTGTACAAAATATGATGTTGTTTGCAGCATTGCAAACAAAATCATATTTTGTACATCTTCCCTTCAGACCTACTAATAACTATTCAACTGCTGATTAACTGATCTTCCATCCTACTCCTTATACTATTTAAAGTAACATCTTATGTCTTACACTATTAGGGATCCTGCAAACAACATCATATTTTGTACATCTTCCCTTCAGACCTACTAATAACTATTCAACTGCTGATTAACTGATCTTCCATCCTACTCCTTATACTATTTAAAGTAACATCTTATATCTTACACTATTAGGGGCATCCCTAATAGTGTAAAATATAAGATGTTACTTTAAATAGTATAAGGAGTAGGGTGGAAGATCAGTTAATCAGCAGTTGAATAGTTATTAGTAGGTCTGAAGGGAAGATGTAACTTTAAATACTAATACAAAATAAATTGTTGTCACGTAATGTTATGTCTGTTTCATAGTATTTCACACATACTTATCAGGGTCTGAAATTCACAAAACTTCTAACCGGTCCTTCACAAACACTTGTAACTGATCCTCAAGGGCTTCTAACTTGTCCTTATCACGTTTAACTGGTCCACTTAGAGAACGTGTATATGCATGTTAATTCAATTTTATCAGTTGCGTATATGATTTTTTTAATGAAAGACACAATTGCACGTATGTATGTGGACACTTGTGTAACATTAAACAAAAATTCTTTAATTGAAAACAACAGTTTTTAATTATGTCATTCTTGGAATGTAAATAACCTTTATTTTGATCCAGATAAACACGAGAACATAATGTAACTTGAGATTAGTATTTGATCAAAAGGTAACGTATTTCTCCATTGAGATAGTAATATTCAACACACTTTGTTTGGAACGATCTCACCATTTACATGTTCCAATAACCACCTCGTTTTCATTTTAGACGTCATAGGGATTTTTCATAACGTTTAAAAATAGGCCAGGGATTCCCAGAATGCTAGAAGATCCATTTGGCACTTTCATGATGAAGTATAATAAGAAGAAATGCTTAAAATTCAATTCGGCCCTATTGGGCCGACTAAATTTCGAATCCTGATATATATGAAGTAAACATTTACCATACAGACTCGCTTTAATATTATAAAAAGGTAATTTAGAAATCCCAATAACTTTTGTTATAAGATCATTTATTTCCCCGAAAGGGAGCCGAAGGCAGCCTGGAGGGGTCACCTGTTTTAATCACTTGCACTACTATACAGTAGTGTGTTGTCTGTCAGTCAATCAGTAGGTACTAAAAATGACGTTACATAAGAGACGCTTAATGTTGCAATTTGTCCTGTCGTGACGTCAGTGAAACGTGCGCATGCCATGAATCACAAGAACAATTATGCACTGTGTAAGCTACGACACAGCGTGACATATGAACTTGAAAACCAAGAAATAAAAATATTTGTTAATCTTAATTTCGGTTTTATTTACTCTTGAAACAGAACACTTTCTGGAATCCTGCGGAAGTACATCTAGTTTGTTTGTTTGTAATTAAGCACAAAGCTACACAATGGTATATCTGTGATCTACCCACCACGGGTATCGAAATCCGGATTATAGTGTTGTAAATCCGCAGACATGCCGCTGTGCCATTGGGGGGCAGTACATCTAGTTTAATTTATCTATCTTGTTTGTACATTAATACTGTAAATATCATCAATATTTGTATATTAATACTGTTCGAGATTTCATTATCAAATTAACTTCTCACAATAATTGCATTGTTACTCTCGTGAGTGACCAAGTATCTGGAAAAATAAAAACTGATAGGTAAAAAATAATAATGAATATCAGGTGTAATAAATATCTATCGTCCTCCCTCCTATTTTGTTTATTGTTTCAAGGAGAAAGCTACACAATGGCGTCTGCACACCGCGGATATCGAAACCCAATTTTTAATGTCATAGGTCCTCAGAAGTACCGCTGAGCCATCGAGGATGGGGGCTTGCTATTTAGTAGACTGATTATTCTGTATCGTTTGTTTTTTTTGTTTAGTTTTAACCTTTAAAGGCTAGACCTTGAAGACGTCACGTACAAGGACACCGGGTAAAGATAAAGGTACTTAGGCTAAAAGCTGACATTGGGCTTTCAAAATGGGCGGGGTTTACTTACACACCTGTATAATAACTTATTTAAAACACCTGGAAATGCGCCAGATTACAGTGTATAATCCTGCTATAAAGATGAGCCAGTGTGTGTGAATGTGTTACCTTAATTTTTGGTATGGTTAATGGAAACTGTCCTACGATAAACATTGGCTATCTTGTATTAGGATTTTTGACCAAGAAGGGAGATAAAAAAAAGCTCTTGAAATAGGCTACATTTCCAGTTTTTTTATACACTTTTGGCTTGCATCACCCAGAGTTGACTCGATTACCGTAACTTTTGATATGGTAACTGTTTGACGGTGTACATGGTTTATGTTGTATTCGAATTGTTGCTCGAGAAAGCGGAGAAAAAACACACCCTGAAATAGAGCACGTTTCCACTTCTGACTTTAGATTTAGAGACACAAGTACTTAATCAGTTAAATGAGTAAATTTTTACCTTCTATAAAGTAGTGTATTCAATTAGCATCTAATGGGGTTAATAAGGATTTAATAACAAAATGAAACATTGTTTGCTTCCTTAGTGGGGCACCCTCTGTTAGTATGAAATAAATTACATGTCTTTACGTCGGTTTGTTTGGAGTTTAAACAAAAAACTACACATTGGGCTATCTGTGCTCCGCCCACCACGGGTATCGAAACTCTGTTTCTAGCGTTATAAATCAGCAGACATACCGCTGTGCCACTGGAGGGCGCGTCAGTTTGAACATGATATAAACATTGCATGATATTGTCCGAAAACTCGGCATTTGTGTAATCAACATATTATCATCAGTACACTATATTTTTTTTTTAACTTAATACTTGAGAGTGCAATGTTTATACATCTTACTTCAAAAATTTAACATTCTAACCGTCATAGGAAAGCCATCCTTCAACAACTCATTCAGCAAGTCGAGAAAACTGCAAACTTGTTTTTTTGGAGTCAGTGGAACATGAAAATCAGATGCTATATCTCCCGGGAAACTTCGCACTGGTTTACCTCAACCTTTCCGGTAAGTCCTGTTTTATAGAAGAATGACTGGCAGGTTTTAAAGGACTATTTCAATAAAGAAACAAATGTTTCATTCTATGGTTGATGTCACATCTAAACGTAATATTGATACGAGATTTTAGTGCCTGATATATTAACACACGTCAGCTAACAAGTCAAGAGTTGACCATAAACTCAATACGTGTTCAGTTGTAAAAATTATCCCATTCTTTTCGCAGTTGCTGAAATTTCGTTAGTTGATATAATTGAGCCAGTTGAACTTAGGTTTATAAAATATGCAGAATTTATTATTTCCCCATAGCAACAAAATATTAGTCGAGTTTTTTTATACACCCACTTATGATGAGATGTAAACTCTGCCGAAATAAGTAGTTTATCGAGCATGCAAATATGTACGGCCCAAGGGCCAGGTGTGACTTAGAATTTACAGTTCCGAGCTGCCCGGCATGGCCAGGTGATTAGGGCGTTCGACTCGCAATCTGAGGGTCGCGGGTTCGAATCCCTCCCCGTCACAACAAACATGCTCGCCCTTTCAGCTGTGGGGGCGTTATAATGTGACGGTCAATCCCACTATTCGTTGGTAAAAGAGTAGCCCAAGAGTTGGCGGTGGGTGGTGATGACTAGCTGTCTTCCCTCTGGTCTTACACTGCTAAATTAGGGACGGCTAGCGTAGATAGCCCTCGTGTAGAGTTTGCGCAAAATTCAAAACAAACAAACAGTTCCGAGCTACTGAAGATCTGACGTTTGAGTCGTGCTCCGTTCTCTCTGTTACGAGGACGCTGAAGCAATCAATCCCTTTTAGACAGCGCATGCTGGTAACTGGTTGCTCTACCACTAATTTAAATTATAGATGGCTATACCTGAACCTTGGAGTCTCTGGCCTGGTAGTTTAATAACAAAAATGAGTAATATCTACAGTCCAGACAACAACATAAACATTTCACACTAAATTAGTTCGGTTTTAATCATTCTAAATGTTGTTTATTTATTACCCGATCATTAATATATCATTACATAAATCTCATTCAAGTTTCAAAAATTGAAATATTCTATATATATCATATAAAGTATCATCTCAATTACTGTAAATGACTTAAAGGTAAACAAACTTGTCTTTTTTTATATATTGATATTTAGGGAACCAGATCGGAGAATGTGGTGTGAAAGCTTTAGTTCAGGCAATAAATTATCAAAGTGAAGTTCTAAGTAGTCAATCTATGC
Source organism: Limulus polyphemus (assembly GCF_000517525.1). Classification (NCBI taxonomy): domain Eukaryota; kingdom Metazoa; phylum Arthropoda; class Merostomata; order Xiphosura; family Limulidae; genus Limulus; species Limulus polyphemus. Next base: position 9,701 of record NW_013667740.1, read on the forward strand.
AAGAGGAAGAAGTCGCGGAGAAGGGAATTTTACACATTTCTCTTCAGGTATACGTTCGTAATTGTTCTGAAACGTTGTTTTCTGTGTTTGATATATTCAGGAATGTTTCAAAAATAAGTCGATGGTGAGTGTATACTACAAGTATTGAACTGCAGGACATGGAAGGATTGGGAATTGCTCCTGAAGAGTTCAATATGTGCACTTGAAATTATAATAGCCACTAATGTATATACGTAGAAACTGTTTGGGTTTCACCTGGGGGTCTAGAGGAATTCCTTCACCTTACCGGGTTTCGGTGTCCTTATTGGAGACAATAAATTAGGGTTCCTGCACTTACACGACGTTGCCTTTATGTTCTAGTTGTTTACATACACACATTATAATATTTCTAATAATGCTTGGAGACGGCTTGAAGAGATAATGAAGAAAAACTTTAATGTAACTTTAACATAACAGCAAATGTACAAGGTTTTGTCATCATCGGGTACCTTGTCGAAACGTTGTACATTTGCTGTTATGTTAAAGTTTTTCTTCATTACCCACCCATTCAAGCCTTCTCCAAGCATTATTAGTCTCAAAGTGGGTTCCTCGACATCGAAATTATAATATTTCGTTAATGTTAAAGTTCTTTGGTATTACTGAAGATTTGATGCTGGACTGAAGTCACAGATCAGCGACGTACTGTAGCTTCTTTTAAACAATTCGGGGTGGGGGGAGTCAACTGTTTGTTCGTTCAATTTAGCACAAAGCTACTGGAGGGCTATTTGTGCTATCCGTCTCTAATTTACAAGTAATAGACAAGAGTAAGAGATAAAGCTGTATCCCGACAACTGCCCCCCCCCGTAGGAACCCCCCCCCCCCGCCAGCCACATCTTATTATATCAATATGACTGGCTAAAATAGGAAAGAAAAAAAACATATTATTTCATAGAAGAGTGAATTATCTAAAACTGTTTAAGTAGAAGAAAATAACACAGGTTTCGTGTTAAATTTTGTTTATTGTAATAAAATAAAAATGTTGAACTATGTAAAGTTATATAACGTAAGTACACCAGAACTGTAACTTACGAGATATTCCTCTCAGAAAGTCCAACAAATTGCGGTTTTGAAAATCTTCTATAAGTTTCATGCTGTTAGAAAAACACGTAGGGTCAAGAAGTCTTGATAGAAATGAATAAAAACCCTATAATCCGAAGGGGGAGAAATTGTCTGAGGGGCACTTATCCTACAATCAGATAAAGCAGGTAGTCAACATAGACAACTCTTGAACTATCCTAATCGAACAGTGTGATTGACCGTGACGTTTTAACGTCCCTACGGCTGAAAGGGTAAGTATGTTCGATAACGAGATTCAAACTCGCGACCTGTAGATTGAGAGTCGAGTTTCCTAACCATCAGGCCATGTATTTTAAACCGTATGCAAATTAAATATTTATGAAACAACGTGTTATATGACAATATTAAGAAGTTTGGTTGTTCGTTGTTAAGCACAAAGCTACACAATGGGCTATCTGTGCTGTGCCCACCACAGGTATCGAAACTCGATTTTTAGCATTATAAACCTTAAGACTTACAAGCGAGGCACTGGGAGGCAATATAAAAAAGTAACTTTTATGATTTAATCTGGATGTATTTCATTTGGATATGTGACTGAAGACAATATTTTGTTCTGCTAGCACAGGGCCTAATGATATTCTTTGGGCTAGTAAATAGAAACGTCATTCCTGGCCATGTTTCAAAACAGGTAATTAAATACTTTAAACAAACTATTAATGAAGTACAATCCTCCATTAAATGGTTTTTGTTTGCTTTAAAAGCAACAATTTTCAATAAAATGGAACAATTTCCAGGAACAAAGGTTTGGATTACTTTAACAATCTATAAGAATACCCTTGACATTAAAGCTATAATTTTGTTTGAGTTTTTTAACCTTGACATTAAAGCTATAATTTTGTTTGAGTTTTTTACCCTTGACATTAAAGCTGTAATTTTGTTTGAGTTTTTTACCCTTGACATTAAAGCTGTAATTTTGTTTGAGTTCTTTACTCTTGACATTAAAGCTGTAATTTTGTTTGAGTTCTTTACTCTTGACATTAAAGCTGTAATTTTGTTTGAGTTTTTTAACTTTCTTCATTTTTACCCTTTCTTTTTTTTTACAGAGAAACCTGATTGATCCAAACCACAAACTTATGTGCTTAATTGAAAACTTCAACGAAGACAAACTTTCCTTATTGAGCAACAATGTAAAATGAAGTCTTGGGAGAAAATTCTGCACATTTTTTAAACATTTTTATTAATACTTCATTAAAAACGTTTATTTAAACCTTTCTTTAATGTCCTAATTTTATTGAAAAAATCGACTGTACATTTTTTATATTATGGACAATTGTTAAATAATTCACAGTTAAATTTGTGACTTAACCATCCCCAGATTGGTGATAAATCTGAAATATTGAATATCCGTGAAAAATTTCAAACTCCCAAAAAATATGTTAAAATGATAGCTATGGATTAGGACCTCTTCCAGTGCATGAAAATAAAATTTCTGTAACTATTCGTTGTTTATGACATTTGAATTTCCTGTGCCCCTACTGCATATTAACCATCCAAGTCTCACCATTTGTTTGTGGCATTTGAGTTTCCTGTATCCTTTAAGAGTCCACTGGGATAATAAATGAAATAGGTGGTGTTCCAGACCACATACTTCGTGTAGTTAAGAGAACCGCCCTATTAACAGCAAGATAAGGTTGAATATATTCTACTGGACCTCAGTCTCCTTAGCGCAGACAAAAATTATAAAGAACGAGGTTTGACAGTGATTTCTCTACATGTATATATTTAATAAATATCTCAATTGATTAAATTGGATTACCCATTGGTAATTTGTAGTGAAAAGCTTTGTACAATCAGCAACCAATTAACAAATACTGTTACTTCATTTATTAAACTTTACTTATACAAATACATTTCAAACGTTATTAATATTGGCAAACACACAGGCTAGTAATTACTTGTCACATCTTATCAAAAAATTATTGGAACGACACTTTCTTCTAATTAATATCTAATATTATACTCTTAAGTACACGTGATAAATTTCGTCTCCATAGTTGGCATACTAACAAAACAAAAAAACAACCCACACAAACAATACCTATTTGACTGGTAAGGAAGCAGAAAATTTGATTAATTTATGTATCTAAAATATGGCTGAATTTATAACAGCTATACAAGTACATTTATACACATACATTCATAATGACAATGTCACAAGATTTCAAAATTCTGCAAAATAAAACTTATAAACTGATTACAAAAGTATTGTCTGAAGCCTTTTTTTTAAAACTCTAAAATATTTAAAACTTTTTATTCGAGTATGTGTATAGCAAAACGTTATACATTGGACTATTTTTAATTTGGTTTTACCCAGAAGTATTCTACTGGTAAAAAAAGATAATTATTTGATACATAAATAACAAGGAGTAACGTAATTCTGCTACTAAATTTACCTCAAATCTGATAATTCTAATACGATGAAAAGTTTTAACATCATATGCAATATTTACAAATATATATATAAAATTATCTAATAAAATAGTTTTGTTTTGAGTTTACTTACTGATAATGTATATTTTATTATGATTTACAGCTTTTACAGTAAGTAAGATTAGTTTTTAGAATTGGTACGACCTTTCGATCACTGGTGCGATCATTATTGGTTACACAAATTTTACTGTAAAAACTTGTGTACGTAATAATGATTGCGCCAGTGATTGAAATGTCATACCTGTTCTAAGAACTTTACTTACTGTAAATTGTAATAAAATATCTAATAACATGTTGGATAAAATACAAATGGAATTGAAAAATTACATAGAAAAATGTATATGGTTGAATCTCTCTATATTAACATTAAACCTATTACATTTAATAATTCTAGAAAAATTTCAAATGTTACATATAAATCTATACTGAGAAAGAATAAGATTACATGGCATGGGATTTTAATAAAAACTTTACTATTTTCTATCCTATAATATGTGATATTGATTTAAACACAGATATTCTGATTAGATAGTGAGAAAACCTAACAAAATATAAGTAAAACGTCAGATGCTATTTATAGAGAAAAAGATTACTATACACTAATTTATTACCAGTTTTTATTTTTAGGAATTATTTTCTAAATGCTCTTAAGAGCAGAAATATTACACCAGGAGAATTGACAAATGTTTATATTTCTTTATCAAAGTAAAAGTGTTTATAGAACGTACAAGTGGCTGTTGTTAGAAAAATTCACTAAAGGCACTAATTAGATGATAACAAATGAAACAGAATTATGCTACGCAAACTCCACATGAGAGTTAAGAAAAAAAAATATTTTATATATTCCCTGATCCCAAATTAGCATAAACTAATACACTATGCAAGTTTAATAAACTGATTTCCTCTTTGTGTTCTCTTAAAATTTAAAAGGCACTTATTTCAATTACGCAGTTTTGTACTTTTACTATGACTTGAAATTTCCGACTCCTCAATTCTAAGTTCTTTGAATGAATTTATAGAAATATGTAAAATAAATAATGCAAGCAACTCATTATATCAACTGTGAACAATACACACAAATGGAAAACATTTTAGTAAGTTCTTATATATGATGTTACATAATAAATGCAACTTACAGTACCTTATACCATGTCTATATGAACCATGTTGCAAAATAAAGACCTACATCTTAATATTTTAAAATACTCTTATATAGCATCATGTACTTCAGACTGAGATAAAATGTCTGCCAATGTTCACGAGAAAGTATAAAAACTAATTTTTTTCAGTCTACCATTTAACAGCAGAGTAGTTTACCAAGATTTAATCCAGATGAAAAATATCAGTCACTAAAAGCTTTAATGTAATTCATAAAATAAATAGCTTAAACCATAAGCCTTTTTTATCTTTTTACATCATAAAATAAACAAATACAATTCAAAGGTCTAGAAAAAATTTTACCAAAACTATTAATAAGTTTATTTCCATACTATTCCTGGACCAAGACACAGCTGTAAGAACGTTTTTTGTATTAACCTTACTATTAAAACTGCAAAACGCACACATGATGTGTTTAAATTTGAATTCTACAATTAAAATGGCCACGTACACTGTAAATATGATGCACTTGTGCTACAGGTCCTATGAAAATACTGACTTTATTATATGCATACTTGTGCCTAACGAATTACACATTTTTTTCATTAAGTGGCGTTTATGTAGTCAGTTGATTTTACTTATGTAACGGAATGCTTCTCTGACCTTTTGATGAATTCTTACACATCTACACCTTTATACCCCCAGATACACACAATACAACATCTTATAATATATTCTATAGCTTACATTTATTTCATTACTCTTGTACTTTTTAAGAGCTAAATATAAAACAATTTATACAAAAATTAGGGACAGTTAAAAGCAAAGCTAAAAATGAGATCATAACAGATGAATTTCTGAAAAACGAAATCATACATTATATTCTTTGTCGAATAATCAAAATAGTCTGAAAAAAAGAAAAACTTTACACAACGTTTGAAAATTTGTAGATTGCTTTGTTTACTCTTCGAAAACTGTATCTACCATTTTTGTCATATTTTCTTTGGTTTGTTCGTTTAATGAAGAGCTGTACAATGGGCTACATGTACTCTGACACACTGGGGTATAAACTTGGAGTGGCAAATAAGATGCTTATAGAAGTCAGTTTTAAATCCTCATGATACACTGAAAACAACAACATGGAAAATAGAAGCAGTGGCTCATAGCCCACGTGATGTTATAAAGTGCTCAAAAGGAGACAGAAATATCAGAAGGACATAATAAAACAATGAAAAAAGAATAAAAAATAGAAACTATAAACTGATGTTTCAGCAACAAACGACTTGGAAGAAATATTTTTGAAAAAGAACAAAATTAGGTAGATCCAAAGTAAACTGTATTTGTCACATTACATCACAAGACTGAAATATGCATATACACAATCATATATATATATATATGTCTTGTCTTTATATTAAAAACTTTATTAGTCAAGCTAAAAAAATAGCTTCTGTCATAGCATGAACTCTTGGCAGAGTTCAAGCTTTAATATGACAAATGGCATAACATTGATGTCTTAGGACCTTGTGTGCACTGTCATGCTCATCAGTTGAACTTCATAGAAGTATCCACAAGGATTGCATTGATTAGTGATATTATTAGATTATTAGAAGCTACTTATCCTTTCCAATCGTTATTAATTTTATGCTATGATGCTGAATATATGAAATGGTGATGAATTACACCTTCCATAATTAGTATAGAATATACATTTACTGTAATTTTTTTAAACTTTTATGCAATTTTTGCATGTAGTCATGTTAAACAGATGTCAAAAGGTCAAAAACATGTACTAATCCTTTTGTGGTAAAGTTGCATACACCAACAGTTACAACATAGTATCACTTTGATCCTGTGTCTGAGACTTATGGGAGAGTGTGAGCCTAGTTCAAAAGGTTTCTTCAGATACTTGTACAAATTGATATTGTTTGGAATAGACTGTGACAACATGAGCAACACTGAAGTCTGGAATATCACACTTTTAATTTTGGCAGTAAATTAGAATTTACTTTGTTCTGGCTCTGTTTAGAAGTTTTTCAACCCCCAGTAGTCAATGGAAATACAAAGCAATGGAGGCTGGCCAATAAGTGAGACAGACTTGATGACATATTGCACTGTAAATAAAGATTTTATTCATATGTTCTCTTATATTTTCTGTTTTTTTTACTGTTAAAGTTTGATTTATTTTCTACTTAATCATCCTGAACCTGCATTACTATGAAAACTTTGAACTTTTCTGCTGGACACAAGTTAACCGCAATACCACAAAGTATTCATGAAAGTTTGAACCGTGCTCGGTATACCAGAAATATATGTACTACATCATAATGACACCCAATTAATTGTAAAATAAAAGGAATGTATTCTTTGAAAACTAGGTGTGAAAATGTCAAAGATGCTTCGGAAGAGCATTCATGCAGTAACAAAAATGGTGAGGTGGCTGTTGAGGCAAAAAGTATATTGGCCCAATTCACAAATTTTTAAACAACTGTTACAATATTGACTTTATGACTATCTAGTTCTAAATAAAACTGTCACTTAGAATAACGTGTTCATTTATTATTAATTTTTAGACAATCATTGCAGAAAGCATCAATAAATTCATGTGTGAGAGTGCAACAAAAAGAGTCCTAATTTGGGTTTAAATTTCAAAAATTATACAGACTCCCCTAGAAAGGTTTTGTTCCTATAGAAAGTGCTGCCTATGAGCAAACAAATAGTCACCTATCTGGATCCTTAATGACATTCACCGATACTGAACGAATATTTGTTACAACCTCATTCAAAACGAGTATCATAAAAGTAACTTAAAGAATAAGCCAGTAAATAAGAAAAGTGAGGTTTTCAGTCTGTAAATGTAATCTCTATTTGTCTCACTGAGATACTTTCCACAATTACACTCTGTCTATCTTGTCACTACCCAATTGAAAATTATTTTTTATTGTGCAAAATGGATTCAGAGTGTCCAAAAACTCGGAAATGTCCTTTTTTTTTCAACGTCAATATTACACCTTTTATCTTCCGATACGTATCCTAACCAAATATTAATGAAAAAACTTCCCTCTAATTTCTTTGTAAGCTAGTTAGTCTTAACACTAATTCTTGAATTAAAATTAATTGTCATTACTATGATTGTTAAAAATGTTTTTAATTTCATACCTGATTCACTTTACTCTTCTGTATACAAAAATTGTCAAAAAAAAATCTATTGTTGATTTCCTGAAATAAAGTACTATGTTTATTCATTGACATTCTGATAAATCTACATGTAAATACATATATAAAAACTGTATATAAATATTTTCTATAAAACTTCAATATCTGAAATTCAAAGAAAGAATCACCAAAAACAAAATTCAAATGTTATTGAATTACATAATACAGAAGATAAAGTAGAAGAAAACTTATTTAATCTCAGAAACATGAAAGACACAATCTCACTTCTATTTCAACGCCCAATACAACACCAGAACTTACTATTAATAATTGAAATATTACTTGTATTTTCTCTTTGGAGTTAGTAAGTTGCTATATAATTAGTGTAGGCACTGCTTTTAAACACTAAAGCATGTTTCTCTTGAAAGAAATACATCAATGACAGGGTAATGTTATCGTGCTGGAGACAATTTTTAATATAACTTACGTAACTCTAATGCAACTGTATAAGCTAATGCCTATATCTAAGTTATAAAATCAATCTGAAAATATTTTTGTTTATATAAATGAAAATGTTTATGCAAGCTGCTAACACAAGATAACAGCTTAAAGAAATCTACTTGTAATAAGTGTCTTGAAAGTGAAAGTACCCAAATATTTACATAAGTAAAAAACCTGAGCATGAATGATGGTCTACTTTGTGAATATACTTTCTCAAAATAATCTGACTGTAAATAGTAAACATCTAGTTTCATATCTAGAAGTAAACAACACAAAGTAAAAAAAACACCCTTGGCCTGCATCATTAGGCTGATGATGTATAACAGTTTCTGAAGTAAATTTTAAAAGACAGGATGTTTGATTAAAGAAACACCTACGTCATGGCTTATTACTGTTGGAAACTGTTTCAGTAACGAATGGTGGAGCTTTAATAGCTTCTTCATACACAGGAGGAGGTTCCTCATGGTTATCCTACATGTGATAAATTGAAAAAAAACTTTAAAACAGCCCATTTACTGATGTAGAAAATATATTGATACAGACTTTATTATGTAAAAACACAATTTCTGCCATAACTCTATACTGTTATAAATGCATCCTACTGTTTAGAGTAGTTTATATACACAATATTACAATACAACACATTTTTTTAGAGTTTGTCTACGATGATTATCAAAAATATGTTTTTTCATGTGCATTAAAATTTCTTAACTGTATTTAAAGATTTTTCATTTCTACTACAAAACAAATTATTTTCAAATAATCTGTTTACTACTTTTCTCACCTGACATTAGTTTGGAAACTGACCACTTTAAAATGAAATGCTCTTTGTTAAAAAAAACTATATCATTTGGCACTATTAAAATACACTATTCATCATAAAAAAAGTTATAGAATTTTAAAGATGGGCCTAACATTAAATACATAACTAAATGAAGTTTGTTTTTTAATAATTCCTGGTCTGCTTGCAAACAAATAGCAGGTCAATGTACTATTTTTAAGGATATATTATTACTCATTTAACTCCAAGTAAAGACATACTTAAATAATGTTTTAGTTTTCACAGTCAGTAGCAAAACCAAACAAAATAACACCACACCTCTGTCTCACTTGATACACAGAAAAAATTACTCAGTTTTTATGAAAGCAAATTAAAAACTGGAAAATTTGTTTCCAAACAAACAAATCATTATGAAGAACAACCTGAAGTGTTAGTTTAGGTAACTAACTTTCTACAGACATTTTACATTTTCACGTAACTGACAAGTAACCAAATGCCCAGTTTTACACAATTTTACTTTAAAAAAACCACTAAGTACAGAGTTAAAATACCTTACATAATTAGAGCAGATAAATGCATAGAAATCTTTAAAATCAGTATTATAGATGTTTTTGTGTTAATAAAATACCAACAAGTTTTCTCAGACTCATTGTATGAAACATATAGTGCCAAAATCAAACATAAGCAACTTTTATAAAATTTAAATTTATAATATCAATAATTTCGTATTTCATTAAAAAAAACTATTTATTCCTCAATTTTAAGGTTTAAACATTGTCCAATCCCAACACAAGAATAGTCTCCACTGTTCTACGTTCTCCACAAACTACATTGTAAGCTTACATACACTAATTCAGAACCATTTAATATTCAGATTCAATATACCTATTTCATTTCACAATCATTACTGCAATATAAAAAGAGAGTTCTTAAAATGCTAAAGTATAACAAAAAGTTTGGGTTCATACCTCAACAGACACCACTGATTCATAAGAAGGTAAATTATCAACTCTTGTTGGTAATCGTGTGGTCTGGTCTTCTTCTCTTTGGACTGAAGATGTTCTGTTTATTCGAAACCACGAGAAATAATTTCTCTCCACATTTTGTCTGAAAATATGAAAAGTCTATCAACAATAACGCATAACAATTCCAATAAAATTAAAAAATAATGGCTCTTGAATAATATTAATATTACAATTTTATAAAAAGAAGGAAAAAAATATTCACATGCACACCTTGTGTATCTGTTTTATTTGTTTTGGATACATAACAAAGCTTCACAAAAGTTATCTGCAATTTTTTATTGACAGACAATGTAATTAATCAATGGCACCTAATGCCAATTCTTGAACTAATCTACTTGAATTTGGAGGGATTTAACCACATTTATAATGCACTCATAGCCACAAAGTATGGAGTGTGTTTTTGTGACAAGGAATGTGAATCACAGCCCCTTGAATTCACAATCTGGCACTTTTTACCATTAGGTTAATAACCAGCTCCTTCATGTATCATATACAATAAACATAAAAAAGTGATATTTCTAATCAATTACTGAAACAAATAGTAAGTTCCATGTTGATTTATATTTATTATAATTCAATAACATATTTTACAGTTTTTAAGTTATTATTCTAATGAGAATTACAGTTATTCTTAACTTGTAATAAAAATGTTTTTCATGCTCCACTATAGACAGATTTTTTTTTATCTAAATTTTAAAAACATCAAGAGCATTAGTTTTTAAAATCAAATGAATAACAGTTCAATAAATATTTATTTTCATAGGTTGTGAACTATAATTATCATATTAAACAAGTTTCTGACTTTTCATAAATTTTAGTGTAATTTTTATTAGCTGTATCAAGAATTTTATTACTCAAGTTTATCTGACTTTTGCATAAATTTTGGTTAATTTATATCGGTTGTATCAAGAATCTTATTACTCAACAAGTCTTAGTTTCAAAACATGTTGCACGTTATTTGATTGTTTGATCACTTATTTGTTTCAGTTTATATCTTCATACTTAGTTGTTTTTATTTTTATTCAAATTCCAACCTTCCAATATTGACCTGGAAATTCAGAAATTTAAGATCTTGTCCAAGCACAATAAAAAAACAGCTGTTTTCAATGTAAGTAGCCAAGAATTTAAACTTGAAGGAAAATATTTCTTTACTTTTTATTTAAATTTTAATTTTGTACAGTTATGAGGTTTATAAATCAGATAGTTTACTAGTACTAATTAACATGGGAGGCTTACATCTCAGTACTTTAAATTAATGTGCACATTTCACACTTGATTTGTTACTGATGATCACATGAATGGACCTATTCAGTTGTATGTAAAAGTCTCAGTGTAATACTATTATGAATTTTATATTTTATATGGCACTCTTTCAAATATTCACAATTTATTTTCCTCCAAAAACACTTAAAAAATGCATTTAAATTAGCATCTAGTTTTCATGGGGATGTCCCCCAGATGATGTACAAAAACAAACAAAAAATGTTCAGGAATGTATCTTTGCTTATTTTAGGACAGTATGACTGCTAAAAGTGTCACAACAAATTTAACTGGTATTTAACACATTTTTAAAAATTTAAAGTTTCATTAGCTGCATGAATTGATTATTTATCTTGCAGATTAGGAAGAAAATCTTACTTACAAAACGGAGAGAGGCCAAGAATGAAAATTCAAACAGAAACTGTTTATGTGTGTGTGTGTGTGTGTGTGTGAGGATGGAAAACATCACGTTCTGGACTACCACAGAAGATTTTTCCGAAGCGGAAGGGAAGCTAAAGGATGCAACTGTAAAGCAGGTGAAAGCTATAATAGACAAAAAAGTGTCATCAAAAGGAAATTACTAGGCATTCAGTAAATATAGTATAACGTTTCCGGGATACAAACAGGGGAATGTTTACAAAGAAGTTTCCCTGATCAATCGTGTGTCATAAAACTAATAATTTTGATTCCAAGAGGTTGCAACGTATCAACCATTAGACAACCAAAACACTGACAGATGTTGGAAAGCTTAAGGAGGAAGGAGCCACTCTTTGAGCAATATCTTTGTTGGGTGTGGAAGATGATCTGCAAGTAAATTCTTTACTCCTGGAATATGACAAGCCCATAAAATGATAAGAGTGCTCACCCAAAAGACTAGGAGTATAGCCTCCATGCACAGAACCTGACAGCACATCCTCTCCAGCTTGTGAACACAGGTGACAAAAATAGTGTTGTACAAATTTATCAAGACAATTAACCCACACAACCTGATGACAAGAAAGCCCATGTAAATGTTTTATATTGCCTATATTTTATATTCCAGGACATCTACATGGTTCCATAGCTTCACTGGAGACCAAACATTTCAAAGTATGCTGAAATGATACATAGGGAAATGAATGGCAATTTGAGATTGGAAGTTCTAATGGAATGTTTTGAGTACTGTTATTTCCATCCACCTGCCAGCTTAATGTCATACAAGTCTCTAATAACAGAAAAAGTATATCAAAAAGATTACTAGTGGAAATCTTCCACTGTGATCCTAAGTCCTTGCTATTAAAGAAGGTGCAGATGGTCCATATTCAACAGTATCAAAGAAGCTGCAGTCATCAAAGTGCCAAACAAACAGGATCCTCAAAATCCACCAATGTAGTTGTAAAAATTGTAACCTGTCAGATGAAAAATGTTCAAAACATCAAGATGGATAGAAAAACTGAACTGGTTAATGATGGGATTTGGATTTCAAAATAATGAGAAAGTTGGAATTTCATTGTCTGGGTGGTACAAAATTGGAATGAAGACAGAAGCAACCAAATGTCTAATTAGTGATGGTTCTTGTGTACAGAACAAGGATAATGAAAAAAGGGTAAAGGATTTAGAATACAAAAATGTCTACAATATCTTACTTTGTCAAACCCAAAGTCTTCTACAAGTGGCAACATAACTTGTGGGAATTTTCCTTCTTTAAACATGGGAGAGATTAAAAAAAAATACAGAAGAGAGATATCCACAACATGCTACCGATCCAAGATATGCTGAGGAATCATAATGAGGTAAGAATAAAAACCCTAGATTGGAGTGGCCACTTTAACAAGTCTTTCCTTGAATAAAAGTTGTTGCACTTTTTGATTAAGATGAAACAGGTATTCAAATGGAGAAAAGGAAGGAGGAGACAGAAGGTAAAAGAGCTGCTGACCTACTACTAAGATTCTTTAAGTCCATGGGTTAAACAAACCTTCTTTATGAGACAAGTGATGTAACACCATTGATCCAGTGACTCAAGTAACCATGGGATCCCACTGTAAGTCACAGGTACATCCTCAAATGGACAGTTCCATAAGAGGGAGAGACATCTGAAGGATACTTCAAAGGATGATTTCTCAAACAAGAAAACCAAAAATATGAAGAAGATGCAGCAACAGATAAACACCAAGGAAAACCAGAACATCTGAAAAACCCTAAAATAGCTCCAAAACAATGTGAAGCTCAAGAGAAACTCAAAACTAATGAATGATGATTGGACACACTGGCACTAGTTTCCAAGAAATTATGAAAACCAGTAAAAACATGCTATATGAAAAGAAAAAAAGATAGGCATGACTATCAAAAAACAACAACAAAAAAACCCTGAAAGTGTGAAAGAATGTCGTCCTAGTGGCTTTCTCAGCCATTTTAATGTGTTTGAACACCATTTCTTTCTTTAGAACCAAGATTTCGAGGAGGTAGGTTGTGTCTTTAGTCTGCTCAAAATTTCATATTTTTTTAGACTGAAAAACAGCTTAGTTGCTACACTTGATAAATTATAGTGGAACTCTATAGTTTTGATATAGTAATTTATTATTTTTTGGTTATTCAACTGTATATATATAAACCTAAAAAAAAAATTATTTTCTTTCATATCCTACACATGCAAAATTTTAAAAGGCTTAGCAACCTACATCAAGCAGCAACCAAGTATAAAGGTCTTAACTGGAAGAAATAATTGTTTGCTTTACTTCTTTATTTATTGTTCTATGTTTTAAGAAAATAAGTTTAAGAACTTATTTCTAAATAGCAATAACCTATATACATATATAGTGTATAATAATTGAAATGTGACTGTATTTTGCAAAATACTAGTCTATTAAAACACAGCCAAGACAAGTCATTCTGTAAAGACTAAAAGTCAGTTTTATATTATTGGATATGGTAACGTGAGTGCACATGTGCTGCGTCATTGCAACTTCTGTATTGTTAGTCAGGCATGGCTGAAAGGTCAATATAATAAAAATAATAAATATATATATAAAATTTACGCTATTTAGTCTAAACATTTATGTTTTGTATAATAAATTGTAGTCATTCTAGAATAAAAAAAGCATAATTTATATTTATTTCCTAATTTTGTTAATGTGGTTACGAGATCAGTCAAATTGACCAAACCTGTACAGAGATTCGTTACTGAAAATAACAGATAAAATATAGTTGTTTTTTTTCTTAAGAAACGTTTGATAACTATCTGGACATTATAAAGATTTTGCATGTGAAATTTGAAAATTTTCTGATGCACAAAAGTACTTTTAATCTTAAAATGAAAATTACTTTGCATGTTGGATAGGCAACATGCAAAAAAGAAAAAGGCATGAGAAAAACACTGCTTTACAAACCTTAAGACTTAATAAAAAAAAATGATAGCTTGCGTATGAAAGCATTGTAATGTTTACT
>NW_013667740.1:25490-28741 GCF_000517525.1 Limulus polyphemus
AAACCTTAAGAACTTAAAATAAAAAAAAATGATAGCTTGCGTATGAAAGCATTGTAATGTTTACTGATAATCTGCCAAATTTCATTAACATACATTTACTAATTTAAAAGTTATACCATGAAAACTATAACAAGCACAAAAAGATTTTTAGGTTGGTCCTAGGAACCAAGCCCATGCTGAAAGAGTTGATACGTGTGTTTAAATTTCTCACCTTCGATACATGTGAACAAGAGCCAAGCAACAACATAAGACACTTGCAAGTGCTAATGAAATACCAACAGCAGTTGGAAGCATCAACTTTTGATTGTGGTCCCCATGTTCTGGAACTAAAGAAAATGAAGATATTATTTAACATTCAGACTACACTGTAAATAGGTTCAAATATACAATTATCTTCTCAGTGTTATACAAACAGTTTAGATAAACAACGTCATTGAAGCTTCCAATATGATATCACATACTGATCAGTAACAATAGTATTTTATGATAAGCAAATCATGTGGGGGGATTTAAAATATTCTTATAAAATTCATAAAGTTATTTATATGTAGTAAATGGACATTAAAAAAATCCCATTTTTTATTAACTAATTGGTTTCAAACTGTATTATGGTTTTGTTCAATGAAAGAGAATGCAAACCAATTGATGTGGTCTGAATATTATACAGGAAACTGGAAAAGTATTAGTACTATTAAAAAAAACGCATTTAATTAGGTCCATATCTATATTGTCACCCTTGCATGTGACAAAAACCACAAAATCCTTACACTGTAGCAACTAAACCACAGCATATTAACCAAGAGGAAGACACGCTGAAACAAAAATACATACATAAATTGTGTAACTATACGGTGAAATTACATCTTTTCGATCAAAAAGTACTCACTACTAGTTCAATTATTCCCTCAAGTTCACTATTTATTATTTATGGCTAAGTACAAAATTACTAACAATGCTGAAATGTTGAACGAGGAAACTGTACAACTTTATGGTTAGCATGATTATCTTGTAGAATAATAAATAACTTTATTTAGTTTTGTAATTTCATCAAAACCAAAGAAAATAACACTTAACTGTATGTGCAATTTTTCTTACAAAACTGACACAAGTCCTATTTACTCAAAATGTGTTTCAATTTTTTGAGAGTCTATGATTATTCAACTGTTGTTTTGAGTATGTATTTCATGCAGGTGTTGACTCCAGGTCAGTTGGAACTACCTAATAACCAAGTGACAAATATATCAAAATAAAAGTCCTTAATATTACATTTCTTTAATATCTGTAAAATTAATAGTTGTCTGTGCATGTTAAATTTTAAATGAATGTATGACATGATACACTCATTCAGATATCTATATATGTTCAGATAATGTAAGTTGTTTTGACCCAATACAACCAGTGCTCAATAGTAATGGTTGTCCAACCCAGGAGAAGTGAAACCATTACTTTGACAACTAGGTTATGCCAAAACACAGCTGTTTCATCTCATATAAATTAAAATTTTCATTAAAAAGTAAACACAATTGAAAAATAATCATACTGATCAAAAAATATTACAAACAACTGGATAATTTTGATTTACAAGTTGGTAATTTAGTCACACGTTTGTATATCAAGCTAACAATGAATTAGTCTGTTGTTAATAAATAAGCTACAAATTTTTCAAAATTTCAGTGCCAGTAGAATTTTAATAATTTGAAAGCAAAAGCAAATTATAGCAATTTCATACATTTTTAATAGTTAAGTACAGAGTTGGATTCTACACACAAAAACACATTTCATGCAAGAAGAACCACACTACCCAAGGTCAGTATGTATGTAGCAGCCAGGCCTCAAAATTTGGTAGAAAGTAAATGGAAAGAAAAAACTACTGTAAATGTATACAGTAAGAAACATTATGTAAATCTATGCAAGTTAAAGTAACACATACTGTATGTCCAAGTTTTAATTATTAACTTAATTTGAAATGATCCATTAATTAAGCCAAATTCCACTTACACTTTAAACACAATTTCTTATCTGGGTCATAAAAGAAGTCTATGTGACATTCACAATTACTTCTGTAAGGCAGTTGTGTGCAATAAGAATTTAGGTCGTAATAGGTACACTGTTCTGTATATTCACATTTCTGCCCATACCGACTACCTGCTGTGAAACAAAAGAAAACAATATGTCTCATACCATAAACTATCCATAAAATGAGAAAATATTAATCTACTGAGATGAATTTATTGACAAGATTATATTTAATAAAAAATAATAAATAAATAGAAAAATAATAATTAAAAAATAAATCAAAAAGACTAATAAGAGAGGATTAACCATTTCTGGATAAAGGATATATCAATCTTTTTCCACTTCAGAGTTAGAATACTTAACCAAATTTGATGAAACTTATAACAAAGTTACTAAAGAATATTTTGGTTCTGCTTCCAAAATATTCATATTATTTCATTTAATATCCATTATTATTTTTAGGTTGTGAAATTTCAAAAATTTTGTCCTAAGATGTTCTATCAGTAGAATTTTTTTTTTAAAGCAATAAATGTTGTTTACAAGCAAGTCTTTTCAGCGCTTAGCAGAAATAACAGTTTGAATAGTTTTCCATTTTTAGTTGCTAATTACACTAAATAAATGTTACAAAATACCAATTCTAAAATATTTTTGATTTTAGTTAAAGTTTTGAAATCTGATATATAGGTGTACACTTAACACCTAAAAGGTGTATCCAGCCTTGGTAAAGTCTAAGTTTTGATAGCACAGGCTATAGTTTTACCATTACTTTTTCTCATACATATAGTTATTTTTAGCATCCGAGGTTGAAAAATATATGTAGATGCCACCACTTAAGGGCCATAGTAACAAATAAAAATATAATAAGTTAATATAACATTAAATCATTTCCAATTTCTGAAACAACAGTATTAATACTTAGTGGTTATTTACAAATACAAATGTATATATAATTTAACACTTAACTGCTGTTGGATTGGAAGGTATCACAACATAAATTATGTAATTTTATATCAATGCAAATCTGTACTCCCAGCTGTAGAAACTGACTGACATAGCTCAAAAGCCCTATCAAATTCTATCTTTAATCATCAGTGTGTGTGTGTGTGTGTGTGTGTGTGTGTGTGTGTGTGGTGGGGTGGGGGGGTAGGGGGGGGTAGTGACGAGACTAACTAACCGTAAAACCGTTAGGTTTGGTTTAGTAGTTTACGTAACTAAACTAACTACTTCGTTGTTCG
>NW_013667740.1:28762-43942 GCF_000517525.1 Limulus polyphemus
ACCTAACTTAACTAACTACTTAACTTACTACTACTAGTGTGTGTGTGTGTGTGTGTGTGTGTGTGTGTGTGTGTATGGTGGGTGGGAGGGGGGGAGTGACAGCAATCAAAACCTAGTGGTTTGATTGTCAATAACATCTGCTTAGTTGGTAGAGTCATGGATTGAAATCTCATATAATTTCAACTTTCACTCCACCAAAAAACTTCTGAAATGTGGGAAAGTGTGCTGCTTTTAAAATTTTTACGTTTTAAACTGTTACATACACCGATATTCTTTAACGTGAATCAATTTTCTGTTGAAGTCACTATCATCTGAAATATTTTAAACCTAAATAAAAGAAACCTCATGAACTCCTGTGTATTAGTTCATGTATTAATTAACTGGCACATTATGATTATACACACACACACACACATACATCACAAAATTATAAATTAACAAAACATTCATGAAAACAAAAAACATAACCTTGCTTGCATTTATGACGATCAACTTCAATAGGATAATCAGGGTTACATCTACAGATTCCTTCTTTATCACAGTAAGAGTTACTTGCTCTGCAAAATGCAGATAAAAAGCATTTCTCTCCAATATGGCTTACTCCAACTATAAAATATAAAAAATATTAGAATTTAATAAAAGCAATTTTAATATTATAATTCTAGCAATATATGAAATTCTAAAATTTTCTTTTTATCTATACCTCATTCATGTAGAGCATCAGAACTAGGTGAATTAATCAATTACCTTTCAGCAACAATTACATCAATTGTTTTGTAAACTACTGGAACTAATTGAAATTTCAATTAATCATTTAATGTCATGAAAGTAATCAACTAACTGAAATTAGTTGTTCTGATTATTACTCTTTTCAATTATTCCAACAACTGATTAATTGAAATTACAATTAAACTGACTGTCATTAAAATATTCAACTAGTTGAAAGTAGGATTTTTAATTATTAACTGCCTTCAGTATTCCACTTATCCAAGTAATCAAAATATTGTCAGTATGCTTATTTGTTATTAAGAACAAATCTACATAATTTTGAACTGCTGACTAGATGAAAGGCAACTGGCTGTCAGCAACCACCACCAATCTCTTGATACTTAAGGGTTAAATAAAGTGCAAATTGACTGGTTTTTTTTTATATTTTCTTATGTTTCTCATTTAAAATTGGGTAACTGTATTCTTTAATATTGTATAAGCAGGTGTGGGTCTGGGGGTGGCATCCTCTATTTTTTCAGTAAGTAATAACTGTATTCTTTCATGTTGTATAAACAGATGCATAATTAGAGGATCCAGGGGTTACACCCCCATTCATTTTTTTGAGAAATTAATAATTACATTACTTAATGTTGTATAAGCATGTAAGATCTCAAGGAGAGTGATGTAGGGAGAGTCCAAATCCCCATTTATCAGAAATTAATAAGTATTATTAATATTGCAGAGAAAGGCATGAATTTAAGGAAGGGGTTTAGAAGGAATACCCTCCTCCACCCATATTTTCAGAAATGAATTTGTTTCTTGTTAAGCACAAAGCTACACAATGAGTATTTGTGCTGTGCTCACCACAAGTATCAAAACCCAATTTCTAGCACCATAAGCCCAGATACTTACAGCTGAACCACTGGGGTGTAGAAATTAAATGTTCATTCATTTGTTTTGTTGTTAAGCACAAAGCTACATAATATGCTATCTGTGCTGTGCCCATCATGAGTATCAAAACCCAGCTTTGAGTCAAAACCAAATCTGAGCCTTCAAAAGTTATGATTTTCCTAAATGAAAATGTATTTCTGATAGGTAATTCCCTCTTCTCACAAAATTAGCTTCTCTTGTTTTGTGCTGCCCTCTATATAGAAACTTTTTTTCAGAAATGCATGCCACAAGCCTTCATCCTCCCTCTGTTGGAATCCAAAGTTCCAACATGTCTCACATGCAAATCATGTGTCATCCCTCCACCAATAAGAGAGCATTACTGACACATGACTCCCTCTACATGTCACTACCAAACTATCACTTCGAAGTTTGGCGGAAGAGCACTGGAAAGTTGTGGGGAAGACAGGAAGGAAGTACCTACTGGAAATACATTTTCATTTAGGAAAATTATAACTTCCAATAAGGTACTCTCCCTCCACTCACAAGATTAGCTTGAATCCCACATTGAAATGGAGGAGGGACAGGTATGAGGGAAGCACAGGCATTTCTCTCAGAAGCGTCCAGAGGACACCTCCAAAATGAGAGGAACAGATCAGATGATCTGAGGAGGGGTACCGCACCACATCTGAGCCAGGTATCTCTTCGCCAGGATCAGGAGGACCAGACACGGTGGAACATTAAAGGGAGCACATCTGCCTGGGAGAGGATAGGTTAGCAATGTGATCTTAAACAGAAATCAGAGTCACTCAATCC
Source organism: Limulus polyphemus (assembly GCF_000517525.1). Taxonomy (NCBI): domain Eukaryota; kingdom Metazoa; phylum Arthropoda; class Merostomata; order Xiphosura; family Limulidae; genus Limulus; species Limulus polyphemus. The sequence goes on from NW_013667740.1 coordinate 31,175, forward strand.
TATGATGGAAAGTGGGAAAGTGATGATGTGTCCCATGGGTAGAGTGGCTAGGGCGTGACGGACAGTACTCGGTAAGTCAACTACATCCAAAACCTCACTCTCTGGGTACCGAAATCCTCGTGAGGGTAGGATGAGGATCATACCGTCTTCACCTCAAGTCTCAAAGTTAAGAGAGAACCTAACAATCGACTCCAGAATCTCACAGGGTAGCCTAATGCCAGGGATCCGGGAATGTGTCATACAGAATTCGCATGCACTCAACCCCATGACCATGAAATTGGCCCAAAATGACCCCAGGTTGGTAACAACCTCATCACCCAATGAAGGAAAACCCAGGAAAGAAATGGAAACAGGTCACATAGACCTTCTACAACCCACAACAGAGAAGACAAGTCAAGAGGGGAAGATGGACAACCCAAAACCTGTGTGAGGACTTATGTGAGTGGTTCACCCGATCTCCAAAACCACACTTGTTGGGTACTGACCGCCACACGAGGGTAGGAGGAGGGCACCAAATCAGAGGGGGAACTGCATTTGGGCATATCAACTCCAGGAAATAGTCACTCATCCGGAGGAACTTGTAACTCCCTCTATACCAGCAGAACATCACTACCCTACTCTGAACTGAATGGTTACAGCCATCTTTGTGGAACCCATCCAGCAGGTTGCCTCCATAGTCAACCACCCCAGCAGCTTGTAAGTGGTAAGTACTCCTATACTCCACTGGAAGAAAGGGAGGAAAGTGCAGTGGAGAATCTAGAGAGACTGCAACACCCGAGACAGTGCAATGGGTGATCACAAAACCCTATTTTGAAATAGAAACCACACCGATTTATTTAATCTAGGCATGGGAGGGATGGGCAGCAATCCCCTTCTACTTTACCCATGCCATTTATGGTGATACGGTCTGGGATGGGCATATTATGATGCAATTACCATATGGAATTTACACTCTAGTGATCTTGTGGCTATGTACCCTCATCTCAAGTGTGAGTGTACATAGCCATGGAAAATGTATAAGAATCAACATGGCTTATGGTGTGGATTTGATATCAAGATGTCTGCGAATGGTTATAGCCATCTAAGTGGAACCCATTCCGAGTACAGACAGAATACCTGGTCAGGCACCACTCGCCACAGAGCAGGATCCAAGGTGAAGCTGAAGCAGGAGCCCCTGAAAAAAAAGAAAGCATTAGTGAGGGTTTATCTCATGTCACAGCCGTGCTAAAATCTGAACAATAATCACAGGCAGCAAGCAATATCCTGAAGAAGCAGAACCAGTGATGTAGTATAAGTAGTGGGAGATGAACGTGCATGGAGTCATCCACATGCCTGATTTTGAATTTCTTCCAATGGCCGACAAGAATGAGAGGCAAAGGAGAAGGTAAGGTGATGGTTTGATGTGAGGAAATGCAAAAGAAATCATGCTGGGAAGGAGACAAGAAGAAATAGGCCAACTAGATCAAACAACAAACCCAATTGGTCAGGGTAACTGGGAAAAGATCATGGGAAAAGGAAGGTTGCCAAAGGATTAAAAGGCAGGAACAAGGACCGTGGAAGAAATCTGTGCAAGCAATAGAGGGCATAGAGAGGACAGGAGAGTCTATCTGGATCAGAACGAGGGTAGAAATGAGATATAGAGGATAGACAGATAGGAAAAAAAAGGACTCACCTTGTCAAGCCGCAGAGGTCTTCGGTACGAAAGCACAATCCAGATAAAAGATAAGGTAAGAGGAGTAGTACAAGGTTCTGGTAACAATGAGGGAGAAAATATTTGACCTATGATGCCCGCAGGCCAGGAGAAGGAGGAAATATGTCTTCAAAAAGAGGTGAAACAGGAAACACATAGACAGAGGTTCGAATGGAAGTAAAGTGAGGGTACGAAGGACCACATCAATGTCTCAGTCCAGGAGTGACTGACACTTTGGTTGCCAATGGAGCCAGAAAGAACAGATCAACATGGAAAGGACAGGGGAAGCAAAGACCCTGCAGAAGCATGAAAACGGAATGTACGGGATGATGCCACCCGAAATCAAGGAGACCAAAGAACCCCTCTCAAAGAGCCACGTGAGAAACTCAGAGATACAAGCAATCATTGGGTGAGAAGCCTGGAAACCCCAAGTCAGTGCTCAGGACCAATAAATGTTCCATTTGAGTTGATAGATGGCCAAAGAAGAAGGGTGAATGGAACGGGCTAAATGTGAAACTACTCTACAAGAGAAACTGGAACTCCTTGTCAAGGACTTGACAAAAGCCAGGCGTGAAGACAGAGGACGAACGTTGGGGGATGGAGAACCAGTGACTGGAAAACGGATGGGAAGGTAAACACAAAGGAACAGATGAGAACAATCCTGGCTGAAGGAATCAACAGCCAAGGCTCAAGGCTGGGGGACCAAAACCAAGGTAATTTGTGATTGAGAGTGGTGGCAAAAGGCATCAATATGGGGAATACCCAAATACAGACAGAGCCACTGAAAAATGGTAGGATGCAGAGACCACTCCATGGGATAAACTAGATCCGGTCAGGAAAGACGATTGGCTATGAGATTGAAAGCACTTGGTACATGACATGCCAAGAAGATCCATAGTATGAAAACCTAGGGATCTGGACCTGATGCCAAAGTATTTACTTGCCTAATAATAAAATCAGCTATTATTAATATTTAATTACTTTGGTTGGTTACAAAGTATATGAATAACTGCAAAGTTATAAATAAACACTTAAAACCCAACACTGTCATAAACACACTTATAAACAGTTTCATTTTGATTTTACTTGCTAATTATTGCAAGTTACAACCTTTACGGGTGCAAGGTATCAATCACCTCTGTGAACATTCTCAAGTACACAAATATTTAATGATAAATAAGGTTCTAGCACTTAAATCAATATTCAACAATCTAACAATAAGTAATAAATTAAATTATACAACTTTCCTTTCATCTATACCTTTTTCATGTCCAACGTCAGAACTAGATGAATTAATCAATTACAATTAATGTTAATTATTAATAATAATATATGAACAGTTAATTACAAATATAATAGTTACAATTTACACTTGCAAGTTACATTTAGACTTAGAAGTCAGACTACCATTACTGGCATAAATATGCACTTAGCACTGGTGTTGTAGTATGCCTAAGTGTTACTACTAGTATTGTAGTAGTACTACTTCAATGTTCAATATTATTAATATTTATAATACTGACAGTCAGTATTAGTATTACTACACACTAACACAGTAATATTCATACATATACGTTTAGTGTTAATCAATGTTATACTATAACTTATAGATGACAAATCTTACCTTTAATTTGACAACATAATCCTAAGAAAATAACAATGATGAAATTATACTCAAATTTCAATGCCCGTAGTTGCATGTTTTGAAAATGAAATAGTTTCGCCATATGTTTTTCTCATTAACAGTAAAACCCCACTCACAAGTTACAATTAAGTCAAGTAAAAATAAAACATAAATAAGTACGATCCTCATATCACGGTAGAGCGCCACCTGTTTACAAAATAACTGAATGCTCTTTCCGTAACGTCAAATATGAATAAACAAAACTCATCTCACGTATCAGTGAAAGTAAATTGTGTTATTGGAATATTATCAGAATGTATTGATCATAGTTTGTCTAACTCAGTTTTGAAACGAATAATTAAAATGCAATTAAAGTATATTTGTCCCTAAAAAAACTAAATTATTCCAAAATCCAAAATCATTTTTAATGTTTGGGACACAACCAAGAAACATCACAACCTACAAGTATTCCAGTTAATATCATATAAAACTGTACGCAATTAATAGCATTTATACATAGTTATATTTCTCATATCTTATATATATATATATATATATATATACATGAATCTTATAATGATTTTTAAAATGGGTAACGGTAAGACTGCCATTTATATCTATCGCACAATAGATAATTCGTATTTAGATCATTAATATCGTTTGGTATTGTTCATTTGACTTGTTGTTAAGCGCAAAACTACACAATAGGTTATCTGTGCTGTGCCTACTACCGGTTTTTAGTTATAGTAAAAAAAATGGACTGGATCTACTTTTTTTTAACTAAACAGAGTCAGTGAAACTATGGATGCATTACTGATATAGAAATATATAATTAATTATATACTATTGTAAGCTGTATTTTTATTATTTCAGTTTAGACACTAGAGGAATCGTGTCATTGTGTCAAGATCATAATGTAATGATCTAGAAATTTCGTGTAATAAGTAGAAAACGAGTACAATATAAATACCAGAATCACTAAGGCAGTAAGTTATGACTGAGTTGGTTTAATACAAGTTAGACAATGAGAGTTATTGTGTCTGTGTTTTAGTTATAGTTAGACATTGATAGTTAGTATATCTGTAATTGAAATTCTACAAGTAAGTTAGTACTTATTAATGTGTATGCTTATTTTAGTGCAAAGCAATAGAATTGGCTACTGATGCTCTATTCACTGAGAGATAGAAAAGTCCGAATTTTATGTCCATAAATTTAGTGCTGACCCATCAGGCGACTTATGAATAAGAGTTAGTATATACTAGTTCTTGAAAGTTGTGTTAAATATTTCTTGAAACTTTCAATTAAAGTTAAGCCTACAAATATTTGTTTGTTGTTAAGCAAAAGGTATCCAATAGGCTATCTGTGCTGTGCTCACCACACTATTAAAAACAGACTGTTATTGGTATAAGCCTCCAGACTTACCACTGAGCCACTGGAAGGCACCTAGAAGTAACTGTAGCCTGCAACAACGTTATTCACTCACTGAAGAAATAAAATGATTTGTTATCATAAACTGGACTTGACTTTACATCTATTTTTACCAAGTAATGCAAAAACTCACCCAACAATAAAACATGTTATAACAGTATATATATATATATAAGAGAGAGAGAGAGAGATGGATTCACAGCAAAAAATTGATTGAACAGAAAGCTTAGTTCTCGTTTCTTTTAAACAAAAGTGTTTGTATTACTGTAAGATACATTTAAGGCCTCTGTAGAATCTGGAAATTTTGTGCAGGATATAGAAACAAGAATTTGTTTGATTGAAGTTAAGCACAAATCAAAACAAAGGGGTTTCTGTGTTCTGCCAACCACGAGTATCGAAACCCGGATTCTAGCACTGTAAGTTTGCAGACATACTGCTGTGCCACTGGAGGGCAAAACAAGGGTACGATATACATACGAAAATCAGGGAAGTAGTGAGTTAATGACTAATTCAATGGTAAAAGTGAGAGTCATCACATCTATTCAGTTACTCATTTAGTTGGCGTGTTTGTAATTGTTTCATTAGCAACGAAAGTCTGCTGAAAAGTTTGTGAGTTAGTTATAGATTAGTATTGTGATTTCTATTGAAATATTGTTTGTGAATTAACTTAAGCCCACAAAACATGTCAGAAAGAATATAGCTTGTAGCAAGTGTTATGGAAAAATAATTTATTTTGTTATGTGGATTGGACATTGGACCTCCCAATGATAAAACACATTGCAACAATATTAATACTGTTACGACAGCGGGGTCACGTGACGAGTATTCTAGAATATTCGCGATAAACGTTAGTGTGTTACGGCAGCGGAAGTCAAGTGACCCTGGTAGCACGTGTTGAGTGCCTAGAAAGTTCTAGAACAGGCGGTATTATTGTATATAATTGCTGACAGGCAGAGAGAAAGAGAGAGAGTGGGGAACCAAGGTCAGCGGTTACGGTCAGCGGGAACCAAGGATAACAGATACAGTGATCGGAACTATAGTTGGCGGAGACGGATAATTAAGTCAAGCGCGGTAGAAAGTGAGTGAATTGTTGTGAACTATAGTGTGTGTAACTGTGAAAATTAAGTGCATTACAAAGTTGTATTGAGGAAGAATAAACAAGTTTTATTTAAGAAAGGACTTGTATCGTAGAAGAATTAACAAACAAACATACAGAGACGTAACAATACAAATAATGCAAAAGTATCAAGTCAACACATCATGGTCGGGATATATTTAAGAGAATGGCTTGTTTTTATGTTCTATTCAATGTGAAAATGGTAAAAACACAATAGTTATATTGTTAACCATACAAGAATCATTGTATTGTGTCCTAAATCATTTTAACCTTGGCCAATAAATAACTCGAAGTAGACTAAAAAAACTACATATCCCAAATTATTTTCAGCATGAATATGGCATTCTCAGATTGCCCATATTTCCCTTAGAGTAATTTGAATATACAGCTAAAACAGAAGGATTTGTCATATACTGTATTACAGATCAGGACTGTGTTCTCTCAGCCTTTCATTGAGTATTTAAATAATTGCAATCTTTATAGAAACATACATAGTTAAAGTTAAGGCTAAACACTGACTCAAATGCTAGTGTGTCCGCTGGGGAGAGAAAGAAGAGACAGAGCTTTATTGATGATTCTCTCATCAGTGTGCCTCTAGTTCTATTGCATAGAGATTAAGTCTTGCTAACATAATCTATAACACTGCACTTTCAATGTGGAAAAGTATACAAGAAACAAATCTTTAAAATGCAGTACATTTAGTAAGAAATATGTCAATATATATAGATATCTAAAAATTCTTACAAAGCAAAAGAAAACATTACATTATATATAAAGTTCTTTATCCTCAGGTGCACGCACTATCCACGTGGCTAAGAGCTACTCTAGTGTCAAAGATGGGTGTGTTGCGTCAGCGAGGTCACGTGACTAGTATCACGCCAGGCCCTTCTCTCGAACCTTCGTGAATTATCGGGAGACTACTAGATTGGGGGTAGTCTGGTATATATAAGATGGTCACAGCGTGACGGGGCAAGGAGTAATTGAACTGCAGTCAGAGAGTGTGTAATTGAACTAAGTATTATTGAAGTTGAGCACGTGAGACGTTCTTTGTTATTGCGTTTGTCATAGCGCGACTGTTGAAATTAAGTGTATCGCAAAGTTATATTCAGAAAGAATAAACCAGTTTTATTTAAGAAAGGACTTGTGTCGCTGAAGTTTCGTCGGAACGAATTTACGGAGAATTAACTAACGAACAGAGACGTAACAGGTGGAACACAACTCAATCAATCCCACGAGTCAATGATTGAACAAACAACTACCTCTATTTATGGTATTGTAATGTTGGGTGGGTCCTTTTAAATTATTTGGTAAAAATAATTTGAAGTTCAGTCCACGTAATGACAAAAAATTAGTTTATTTCTTCATTAATGTTTCTACAAGCTGTCTTCACTTGTATATTGCTGTCATTTGTAGACTTACGTTTACAAATGGCTATCAAACAGAAATAGTTCGATAATGGCACTATTACTAACGTAAAAAAAACTTACTTGTACAACTTCACAGTTAATTAATTGAGTAACTGAATATATGCTATTCCTAACACTGATACTTCTCTGAAACTAAATACTTTACTGAATGATCCGTACTCTACCGACTGAAAACAACTGATTATTTGAGAGAAATATTCAATCAACAACGACTCGAAATTCCCACGCTTTCACTTTCACATTTGTTCACTAATTCTACTAACTTGTATTTATAACTGATGTCTCGTTTCTAGATATTCGTCGAAAATACTGGATTTGCGTGATATCATTTAAAGCATTCTAGGCCTACTTTAACTTTATGCGACCTGTGTCTAATATCTAAATTGAAACATTAAAATATATATACCTTGTAACAATAGCATAGCTCACACTATAGTGATCTCTTCTAAATTAGTAACATAAGTGACGACCATGGCCACTGAAAGGAGTTGAGCATTAAATTAAAAGGTTTGGTAGAGTCATAAATAAGTATTAAAATAGTAGCATTAACTAATGAAAGAACTTAAACATTAAAGTAATAATAATTTATAAAGTAAGGCTTTTTTTTCTACAAAAATGGGTGTTGTTCGAAAGAGTGAATGCATGCTGCTTAAACTACATTAAGTGAAAGTGAATGAGTTAACTAGGCTTGTGAATAGGTTAATTGTTATTCAAGTGAAATAAAAACTCCGCTTGTTCAGACATGTGTAGTGTCATTAATTGGAAACTGAAGCAGTTTTCAAGAAAAAAATAGCTACAATTTGCTTATAAGTGAGACTTTGTATATCGTAAGCCACGATTATGTTATCGGAAAAAAAAGTATTGATTGTCACAACCACGTTTCTAATCGGTTATGGATGGAGTTCCCAGAAAAACAGTTGCGAAGAGCAGGAAGTTAAGTCGATATCATTAAATTCTACAACTGGGGTGTTTATTGGGATAAACATTTAGCACTATAAAAACCTGAGTGAAATCAAAACTAAGTCTCTGCTGACATCACTTAGACAAAACAAAGACGCTTAACTAAGATGACAAGTCAGGAAAAGATGGCTGTGGTACAATTTAATTTAAAAAAAGAGGAAAGAGTTTATATACAAAAAACATTAAGTACATAAACAGATTGTTGCGTCAGCGAGGTCACGTGACTAGTATCACGCCACCTCTTTCTAGAAATATCTTGTTCCTTCATGAATGCCCTAGCGTTTCCTAGATATGTGTTAGTCTTGTATATATAAGACGGTCACAACGTGACGGGGCAATGAGTAATTGAACTGCAGTCAGAGAGTGTGTAATTGAACTGAGTATTGTTGAAGTTCAGCACGTGAGACGTTCGTTGAGAATTATAGCGTTTGTTATAGCGCGACTGTTGAAATTAAGTGTATCGCAAAGTTATATTCAGAAAGAATAAACCAGTTTGATTTAAGAAAGGCCTTGTGTCGCTAAAGTTTCGTCGGAACGAAGTTACGGAAAATTAACTAACGAACGGAGACGTAACAAGATGTTTTAATGTTCACAGTGTTTTGGACTGAAGTATCCTTCCCCTGGTAATGTTTAACTTTTTAAAACTTAAAAGTACCAAAGAAAAGGTGTACTGACCCGAAACTTTGTAATTATTAAATCATTTGTTTATTCATTTCCTATTTTTTTGTAGACATAGTTCCCCCTTTTCATACTTAACCAAGAGCTCACAGGGGGGTGTATTTAATGAAGAATCAGTGTAAATGTCAACTCCTTTTATCCTCAAGTTGGCTAGGCTGTATTTTCAGCATCTTTGAAAGCAGTAAGTATGTATTTATTATGTATAGTATTAAAATACAACATAAAGTAAGAACTAAATGGTGAGGAGATGGACGTTTTGATAAGGTACTGATTTAAATGGATTTACAAAGGTACGAGTCTTGAAACTTCAACTAATATATATACATATCAATATAAACATTTTCTGTTCTAGCAACAAGCAACCAATTAAAAATGTTATAAGTATACAAGTTTATCAAAACAGACTTGTGAAGCTTTCTTTAAAGAACTCGAAAGTTTATGTAAATAGGCCCATATTATCTAACACAGTAGAACTGTTCTTGAAGAAAGGACCTTCTCCTCCTTCAAAAATTAGGAGACATGCACATCCTGATTAACGTTGGTATCTTTGGATGAGGTTAGCAACAAAGCACTATGACAAGTAAGGATATCCATCTTTGTCTCGTTATGCTTTAACCTCAGCCATTGGGTATTTTGAAATAGCTTTGTTAGTATGTCTTATTAATCGAAAAAACTGTTTATTGCTTGAAGTACACATAGGACTAAAGTTGGATACTGATTATTCATTCTTACAACATCACAGCTATTATTGGCAGACTTTCCCTGCCATACACATCTCTCTGTTCTCTCTTGTCGTTATTAAGTACAAGTTCCTAGGCTGATCAACAAATTCTAAGAGTCCCATAGGAATACTAGATTTTGTCTCAGGATGCCAGATTGATTGTTACCACCACAATTCTTCTTTACTGTCCACAAAAAGGAGGTAAATATTAAAGGTCAAGTATCATCAATCAGGTTTTCCTCTAGGTGACTCTAAGACTCTCATCTTTGTGATGGATCAATAACGTGGAAATATCTCTCACTATAGATGGCAGAGACTTTCAGTTTAAAGGAAGGCCTCTCCTGGTCTTTGCCACATTCTTAGATCGTCTTTTCACCTCACCCACAGTCTCCTCCATAAGTTCTAATTGGTTTCCCTTCCATGATTACAGTTAAACTATGCAGTGAAAAAAAAAAGGGAGGGAGAAATAGTTTATACTACCAAAATATAACTGTAAGCATCAAACAGCAAATTTAAGAATGTTTTACAAAAGAATGCATCACATGAGGGCATCAAAAACCCAAGAACGATGAAAATTTTTAATTACACAAGGAAGGCATGGGTTCTTACTGTATTGGCTAGCTTCAAGTTTGTTTTTATTACTTCTAACTGCCAGATGAAGAATATGTTTCATTAATTAATTGTTAATACTAAATTCTAATCTCTAACTAGTTTTTCCTCCTAATTTCATCTGCTAACTTACTTAAGTGCTTTCAAAAGGGATATTCAAGTTTTGGATACTACTTTGCCAGTTTGAACGAGTGTGTTATCTGTTAAGTTAATGTTTATTTATCTTACTTTTTCATGTGTGGCTTATTTCCTATTCTTTAGTATTGTACAATTTTATTACATGGCCTTCTTCTCTAGAACGACTGGCTATTGCAGATAGATTGGTATCATAGGATCGTCTATGCCTCCAATGTTCCCAAATTTAAACTTTTGTTAGTCTTTTAGTTTCTACAACATTTTGGAAGCCATATTTACAAAGGATTTGGAAAACGGAATTTTTAATCTCCATTGGGTCTTTAAGTGGTCTAATGCACTTCAACTAAATAGTACTGCATTATTCTAATTTTATGTATATTTTCATAGAGACCCTTGACATAAGGTAATATTGGTATGTGTGTCAATACTTTGCTTCTGCTCATTCTTATCTTCCTTTTTATTATGTGTTCTGTGTATTCATTGAAAATTATGGGTGTAATAATGTTTTATTTCCTTCTTAGCATCTTTGGTACTACAAATCTTGTTCTTTCTGGAAACTAGGCGGTCTATGGTGCCAGTCTAAACTCCTGTGGTATGTGACTTATGTATCTTGTTTGTGATAATATATATATATTTTCATGTTGGAAGTAGGTCATGTTGATATATGAGGTTGTGAATTACATTTTTATTGAAATTGTCATTTGGGTATGTCCTCTAGAATTCTATCATTTTCAAGCTTTTGCCATGGATTTCTATGAGTCAAAGGATTTATGAACAGAAGGAAGAATCAGGAGCTGTGAAGTAATGGCTGTTGGGGAGAGTTGTTGGTGTGGGTTTTGGAGAAGTACTCTCCTGGACACTGGACTTCTTCTGATCCTGCAAAGTCCATGATCTTCATCAAAAAAAAAACTGCTAGAATTTGGTGCACCCAGAATGGCCAATAAGGTTCTCCCTTTAATGCTTAACTTCAGTGTAAGAGGTACAGATGATTGAACATAAATGCAGTGGTGCACAATCTGATGAGTGAGACCAAATGGGTCAGTCATAATAAGACTAACATACATTCACTGTCAGAGTAGTTCAACCCTGGCCATGGTCAAAGCCACCTGGAATCAGCTAAGACAGTTTGGAGGCACCATTAGAAGCATTTCAACTGTAAGAAAGCAGGCATGGACTAGTAAAGGTGGTGATTTGTGAAGCAATCATAAGCCATTGGGTAATGGGTGGGGGGGGGGTTGTGCTATGAGTAACAGAGAAGCCTGAGGTCACTAACTCCACCTTCTGCAACCTAATGATATGAACTTAACATTTGCTTGAGTTTGGGGGTCTTGAATGATCCCAGTATACCACATTCCTTACATTTATGATGTCTCAGCATGAGGTGGACCAAGAGTCCATGTATGAGAGGTTTACACTAAAACTGTAGCTGATAAAAGCTACATAAATATCACCCAGTGTATAAGGATGCACCAAAATAGGATCTGGACTGCTTTCTGAAGTGTTTTAGGTAAATTACAACCTGGAATGGCTGCACTCTAGAACAAGCTACACAATGGCTGACTCATTATCAAAGACTGGGATACAGCAGTTATCAAGTTGTGCAGAACCAAGCCTTCCATTAGGCTGAGTTCAAGGCTCGAAGGAAAGGTTTCCCCAGAGAGCTTGGTTGCTTAGGTAGATAATCTCCACCAACTACAGATTATGATGATATCCCTGCCAATAAGATTATAGATGGCTCCCATACAAGATGATTAGAAATCACTAGTGTGAAGAATATTTTCACCCTAATGGAAGATTCAAAGTTGTGACTTCAAATAGGTCATTACTGCAGTGGCTGTACCTTGGACAAACTACCCTGATCAAGTAAGTGCTTTGCATCAAGCTCAAGTTTTAACAAGAGCAACACATCCCCACTGGTTTCAGTGAATGGATAGGGCTTCCCTACTTTCCCCATGATGTTTGTGCTATAGCCAATTCTACTGATGCTTCTGCCTAGATGTTACTCCATAATGGAGGACCAAATCATTTGCTTTGCATGGGAACAGCAGGGTCACTTCAAAGTGAAGTGCCCATACATTATTGCTATGTAACCAGATAGGTTGGAAGCAAGATGTAGTTGCTGCTACTTCTACTCTAGACAAATGGGGCCCAAGTTAGGAGTAGTCACCAAACTGATGAAGTGCAGCAGACAGCATATGTTAAAAGGTTTGATGGTCAGCTTAGCTTTATCAGGGCTAGATGGGGTTGGCATGTGCCTGTGAAGATCCAAGGGGCAAAAGACAGAGTTTCTGGTTGAAGCCACTAAAATGACCAAGTAACACAGACTAAATTCAGGTTAATGGCTCTTGACTAGATATAAATGGAAAACTCTCAAACAAT
>NW_013667740.1:44742-50873 GCF_000517525.1 Limulus polyphemus
ACTGAAGAAAAGAGAAGAACATTGATGTCAAACAAATATGCATCCTCATTCATCCTGATATTTTTTGTGAAATCTACATCTTTTAGTCTCAAAACTATGTATTGTGGTCTTTCTTTTAAGTATTGTGTCTGGAGCATCTTGTTTCAATGACCAGCAGTAATCAGCCATCATGCTGATGTTCAACCTTCCCTGATACCTCCTCTCAATTTCCCTGATGTCTTGATGAAACCTTTCCCCTTGATCATCCGGCCGTTACAGGTTGAAAAAAATCCCTATCATCGTTTCTATTGACATCAGATTCAGAATCATGTGAAACTGTATGAAGAGTCTCTGGCGGAGTAGGTACGCAGATTCATGAGCAACAGGTCTTATAGCAGATTGAAGATTTGAATAAAAAATTCCTTTTTTATTTTGAGTGTTGTAGGCTTGCAAGTTACATGAACAAAAATAGCAGTCATCTCCATGGTTTCTAGGCTCATGTTAGATCATTGGAATTCCAAAAGGCAAAGACTTTTTCTTACTCAACTCAACTCTTTGACACAAATGTGCAGACTGTATGTGGAGCCATGACTTGTTTTGGTCGTCAAGTTTTTATTCCGAAATATGTGTAATACAATTTTTTGACGAATTCTGTAATGTTTTGCCTTTACTTCTTTACAACAAATTTACCACAAACATAACAGAATATGTTTGGGTCACTTACACAACCTTTTGTTGCCATAGTGATGAATAAATAATACTGAATATAATAACAATGTCAAAGTGCATGCACAAACAAATACTATCCAGAAATGACATATCATGTGGCCTGCTAACTATTTATATACTAGCGATGTGTTTCTCATGGGTTCCAGAACGATCGATAAGGCTCTCACATCGCAACTGGTCTAGAGAAATCTATAGCCAGTGGTTGTCAACATTTTAAGCATAACAAAATGTGACCTGATTTCAATGAAAATGATCCCCTTATGTTAAAGTGTATATGACGTTTTGTGAAAAATCTGTACGTGATGAAGAAAAATGGATATCATTTTCAGATTCAGCAAAAACGAATTACTGTAAAACATGCAAAAATTTCTAGACACTAAAATCATTGTAGGCTTGTGTAATTTTCCACTCAGGATGAGGTAAAGTACAAACTATCCCATCAAACAATGTCCTTGACCAGAGAGCTCAACTATTATAAACTAAATATTAAAGTCCTGCACTAAACCTCTAGAAAAATTTACAAAAATTACATTTTTAAAGCAATACAGTAGGAGGGAGAGAAATACATGATACTGTTCCTGAACTCTATTTTTAGCCAGGAGTACATTTGTAATTTTCAATAGTTACACATGTTACAGTATATGTAATAAGTCAGCAACCTATAGGATTTTAAATCATATTTCCTGTATTTAATAAGTTACTTACAGATTCTTACAATGAAATATATATCTTAGACACACACACTGAAGTGTGGAATATTAAGAATAATGGACTTCCAGCTGAGAATTAATATTAACTTCCAATCACAGCAAGTTACCTCCTTAGGAGTGAGATTAAAAATTAACCTGTTAATGAGTATAGCCAAGTGTACTTTTCTTCATTCTAGCTTATATAGATTAGAATACATTGTTTCATCAATTGGGCACACATCCTTTTTCACTTTCCACACACAAATGTATATAAAACAGTTATAACTTGTATTTTTCAAAGTTGTTCTTCTCGATTGAAGAAAGTTTTATTTGTTTGTAGTTAAACACAAAACTACACAATGGGTTATCTGTGCTCTGCCCACCACAGGTATTAAAACCCAGTTTCTAGTGTGATAAGTCCGTAGACATACCACTTTGCTACTAGAGGGCGCATGCTTTTAAGTTGGATTTTCAATCCTAAACATTGAACTCTAAACTGAAAAGAAAGATTGCTGTAACTTCTTTGTAAAACAGTACATTTACTTAACTCTGCATGAGAAGTTATCCACTAAAACATTAATCAATAAATCGAGACAAAAGATCTTAATAACTTTTTTTGATGTGTTAGTGGATGAACTGTAAATATTTCAAAATTCTAAAATCACCAAAAAATATTTTATGTTTCTTCACTCATATACAGTAAATGTATCAACTACACTGCCATTTTATTTAGAAGAAACATATAGTCATGATTATGAAACTAAAATACTTACATACAGTCATTAAGTTTAGTTTTTGCACATCTTATTAATAATAATTTGAAATGGTCTTCTTCATTCCAAAACATAATGTAACTACTAAATGTACTGCAGTAAAAGCTAGGAAGAAAATAAATAAAGATATCTGTTGTTTGTTACCCTTCAAATTCTACATAATTGTATTATTTTTGTACAGTAAAGCATAATATACGAGCAATATTTTAAACAACAGTACAAAAAAACAAAAAAGGATTTAATTATACTCACTGGTTTTATTTTTCAAATATATCCTCTGACATAAAGATAATATAACTACACAAACTACAATACAGTAGCTCTGCTACAAAATCAAATAATGACACAAAATATTAAAAGTAATATTAAAAAATATATCAGAATACGAGTAAAATAAAATGGAAACATTTCATTTGGTGCTTTGTAAGGAATGTTCCTAATTTCATTAATACAACCCTATACGAATATTTAACACATGGTATTTCATATTTCAAGTTTCCAGTTATGAATTCAAGTCACTTGATTTATAAAATACTCTAATAATGCTTAAAACAATCTTTAAACAAAATTTAGTTTAGAAAACAAGTGCAAATGTATGACAGAGGAATTCCCCATATTTAAAATAACATTTATATTAATATGAATTACAAGTTTTTATTCAAGCAAAATGATCAATTTTTTTTATTTACTTCATTTTCACAAATCAACTGTAAAGAAAAGTGGTATTTTTCTATTATCCTTACAACTAATTCATCAAAATATAACCACACATTGAGTCAAAATAATATATTTCTGTACAAATCAAACTACCATATCTAGTTTTTAGCATATATACTAGCATTTTTGACCATTATAACTTTAGAAAAAGATGCAGGATCATTAAAATAAGCTAACACCCAAGTGCTCACTGAAGGAGGACTTTCTTAACATTTAGGGTTAAGTTTAGGGTTCTCTCTTAGTTAATTTTACAATAATCTGTTAGTAAATTTCAATCTAAAAAAACAGTCAAGTATTACTTAGGTACTGCTATACACAAGTTAATTTTACAAGACCTAGAATTTGTTATATCAGAGCTTAAGCTATGAAAATAAGTTAAAACACAATTGAAAGAGAAAGTAGTGTGTATGCATTTACTTTTATACTTAACAATCAAAGTTAAATTCTTTATTAGACCATGCAATTCTATTTGATTAGTTTTCTTAGAAACAAATGTTACTATAGCTGAACAGCTTAAAATGTCTTAAAAAAACAAAATTAATGAAATTTCAAACTAATGTTCAGAGTACTATAAATATATACTATACAAAGTAAGTGGCTTTTTCAGTTTTTAATACTTGTTTTCTTTCAATGCTCGTCACCCTTGTAATACACATTATGTTACTTCTTGAGCATCTTACTACTGTTCCTTACCTTTAGGCTATGATTTCCAGTCCTGTACTTAAAATTTACTTTAAAAGATCCCAAGGTCAAAGATTATGTATATAATTTTTGTCTATTCTTATCAAACTACTTTTTAAAACTGCCTTGGCTTTATTAATTGCTGATAGTGGCTTTTAACTAAACATAGATATTTACTTTAAAAGAGGAGTTTTATTAAATTAAATATTTTTTATATAAATTAAAATCTAAAAGCAATATTTGCATAGTGAAAAATATAATTAAAAAAAAAGAGATAAAATACAGTAGGTGATGAAAACTTTGTCTTAGTTTTTGTCATCATGGAGTGTATCACTAGCTATATTTCTAACATACAAGAGATGTATCATGGAACTGTAACAAGATGTGGAAAAATATAAAAACGTTGTTAATTTAAATCTAATAAAGATTATAAAAACCAAAAGAAGACTTAAGAATGTAAAGAATTTGGGATACCTATCACATTATTTGGTCAAATGAAACCCACAGATACAGCAGTTACAATCAGTGATGTAAATATTTTGGATTAATATGGTGTTATATCTTGCTATCAATTCTTCTAAGTATCAAAGCAGAAAACTTCTTCACTAAGCTCCAACTCGCTTTATTCGAACTAAACAAAAAAAAAACATTTTTCATTACTAAAAAAAAGATTTTAAATCTTAGGATGCAACATTTTTTTTTTATATTCTTAATCCATTGAAGTTTAATTATTTAAGGAACTGGCAAAACTAAGAAGCTAAATTAATGTTTTCATTGAAAAATGTCAAGCCAATTTTGTTACCAATATTCTTTATCAAGAAAGTACATTTACTTAAATAAAAAGATTGATATAACTTTAAAAGAACCTAAAATACTGTTCATAATACATTAAATAATAAGATTAGCTATTTCTTCTAAATGGTAATGTTATAATAGCGCAGCTTGCATTGTTTGTTACACATTACTGTCAAATCACTTCCCATCTTGGTACATTCTTACTTAGTTCAGTAACCAACTCAGAGTATTAATCAAAATATAATTTTTCAGATTTTGGTCTTCTCTATCTTCTCATTAACATGATATTCATTCAATTCCTTGAATTTCTACTTAACGGCAGAACTGAAGTTTGTTTGTTTGTAATTAAGCACAAAGCTACACAATGGGCTATCTGTGCTCTGCTGACCACGGGTATCGAAACCCAGATTCTAGCATTGTAAGTCTGCAGACATACTGCTGTGCCACTGAACTGAAGTAACAACATGAATGTTAAATCCAATTCTTGGTAAAGAAAAGAAAAATGTCATTACTGTTCATAAAGAACTTGCTGACTTAATTTGGAAAAAGTGGGTGAGATATTTGTATTGTGCTGTGATCTCAGACTTCTTTTTAAACCTTCTTATGTAAACAATTACATTAAAGAAACGTTTAACTTAAACAAAATACTTTTCTCTGTTTATAATTTTTCTGTTAAAAAGTCACTCTAGACCCTTTTTGAACAAAGTAATAAAAATGCAAAAAGTGAAATTATTTTAATGGAACAAGAATGTCATCTAAAAGTAACAAGAGTTACAATCAACTCTCTTATAATTAGTTATTTCCTGATCCAAAGTGCATTCTTATCATCATAACATGTGAACCATTACTCTTAGTTTGATATTGACCAGACATAATCCTTTCCACAAAAAACCAATACGTAAGAGCTACTCTTACTTTAAAAGATTTTGGGAATAAGCTTCCTGAAAATCTGTTTTCAAGGAACTGTATTTAAGTATTTTTCATAAAGCAAACAAACTGAATCAAATTCTAATAGTTTTGTTTTTGTTTTTTTCAGTCCAGAATAATTATGAGCCAAGCCAGTGATTGTTAGTTTTATGGGCAAGTACCTGAATCTTCTATATAAACCAGAGCATTCTCCACTTGGGGTACTATCCCAGCAAGTGTGTCTGACGCTCTTCACAGCGATCCTTTTTATGTTATGATTTTACTGATTTTTTCTGTTCCAAACATGTAATTCCTACATGACATTTTTTTTATTATTTTGCAGCCTAAATAGTCACTGGTTACTTTGAAAAAAATTAATGAATAAAAACATGATACAAAATTCTTAAACGTTTTAAAATGTGTACCATAATTTTTTTATTTACAAAAGTATATAATCACCACAATATTTGTTTACTTATAGGAATTATATATTGTGTGTCTGTATAGTGTTAACATAAAACACATTTTACATATAACCTTGAAATGTATCTTACAGATCCAGGCCTTCAGTTTTTTGTTTGTTTTTTTAGTTGTTGATGTTTCTGTACAACTAAAATCTTCTTTAAAAAAAAAAAAGCAACTTACCTGATCTGTACTCAATACTAAATAAATCAGTACTAATCACTTTTTTTTTATTCAGTTCCTGGCTAATGTTTACTTCAGTAACATACACTCTCAAGCATAAATAGTTGTAACATAAGTTACTTATGCTATTTCCTACTTACAATGCTGTTCCAAACATATAAAAATAATGGCTGGAGACGGCTTAAATGGGTAATGAAGAAAAACTTATATTAAAGTT
>NW_013667740.1:50894-63046 GCF_000517525.1 Limulus polyphemus
AGGTTTTGTCATCATGTGATGATGACAAAACCTTGTCGAAACGTTGTACATTTGCTGTCATGTTAAACTTATATTAAAGTTTTTCTTCATTACCCATTTAAGCCGTCTCCAGCCATTATTAGTCTCAAAGTGGGTTCCTCGTCATCGAATTTGAAAACATATAAAAAGTTCAGAAAAACATAACTGTTTAAAAAAATTGTTAAAATTGGATTTAATGTCTGTATTAATTATAAGTATTTTTAAAAACATCTAAGAAATATATTTAAGTTAAACTATGTATAAGAAATATATTATTTAATTTCTCAACAAATTTACACAAATTATACCTCTAAGGAAAGCTCAAGACACCAAAAGTGCAAAGCTTTGTTATTCAATAATAGATTAGTCCAGCAATTCTCAAACTGGGGTCTTCAGACCCCTGGGAGTTCACTAGTCATGTCTGAAATTTCATTAAAATATTTACAAAATATAATTTATAAAATAAAAATATTTTTCATAAAGTTAAATTAAAATAAATTAAAACATTTAATTTTGGAATACAGCTTTTTATATACATGGAATCTTTTTTTTTTCAAAACAAAAAACACTGATAGGGGTCTGCAAAAATTTTTTTAAGAGGGGTCCTCAGGTTACTAAGATTTTAGAACTGCTGGATTAGTCTAAAATGATTTACAAATATTTGAATGTTTTACAGTTATTTGATTTTTATATTGTCAGATTCTTCCAAAATATTTCCAACAAACTTAATCAGGTCCTGTGAAAGTATGCCCTTACACTTTTTTTACGTAAAAAAAATACTTGTACTAAAAGTATCTTTTCTAATGATCCAAAGAGACAAAAAAGTATTTATACTTACTGGCATCATGGTTTTTTTGCAGCTTAGCTGTGACATGAATTCGAGCATCAGCAGTCCCAAAGAATATTCCAAGCCTTAATAAAGAGTCATTTTGTTCGACCAATTTTGATATTTCCATTTCAATCTTAGTGCCAAGAACCTGTGTGCTCTAAAAAAAGAATACAACTTGAAAAAAGGATTAAAAATTTGAAATAATCTTTAAGTTTTAATAACAGTTATGGTTAGCTATTCAACCCTATGCCAACAGGTCAGACATTTTGATTAACCTCCTAAGTACCAGTTAATCACGAAACTATACACATTAAAACTCTGAATATACAAAGTGTATTTTCACAAACTTTAGCAAGCTTTTATTTTTAATCTGATTTTTTAAATAAAGTATTTCTACTAAAAATTTATCTGTGAATTTATGAAGCCTTTACTGAGTCAATAGAGTGAAATTACATAAGAATAAAAATACTTTTTTCACCTTATAAACTTTTCATACTTCATTTGTATAAGCTCTAGAACCTCCTAAATGAATATCAGAAGGTTTTTTTTAGTAAAACTGTACTTTATCTCATATTTTTTCTATTCTAACACTAACTGTAGTGAAATCATCAACGTACAGTAAAATGAAAAGTCGAAAAATATGAAATACTTTTTTTTTTCTACTAGATTGACTGCTTGTTCTAATAGAAAATTACAATTATTTATTCTAACAGATTCAGGCATCTTACCTTTTTACAACTGCTTTCAATTAGTTTTACCATTTCATTTTTCTTTGAACCATGTTTAACTAGCGTAACAAAGCTTAGGATAAACAAACTATCATTTTACATCATTTGACAGCATCCTGCATGTTTTCCTTGAATACAGATCACAATTTTTTTATGCATTTATTTTTTCATTTAGAGTTTCTTATATAATCTGATATGTTTCAAATATTTAGATTTTAGTTGTTTCCATTAAACATTTAATAATAAATAAAAACATACACAAAAAGCATGAAATTTAACCTTACTTTAGCTTTGAGGCCTTTTGTACTTAGGTGTGTGATTCAGTAGGTCTATTTCTTTCACTATGTTGGTTTAAAAAATATTTTGTGGCTTTCAAATATGCATTTTAGAACACAAAAAAATATATCAGGTGCTCAACTAAAATGCCCCAAAACTATACAATTTATTTGACTAATTAACCTATAAATAGGTTAAAAATTCCATTACTGCTTGGAGCAACATCTTTAGTGTAACACATCAGACTTTCCTCATGAACTATCAGCTCTGACTACTAAAACAAAACAATCATCTCTTTCTATTGGTTATAAGCATGTCCAATAGCAATATAAGAGAATATTATTGACATCTTGTAGAATACAAAGGGAAGGGCATATCATGTTGGTTGAACAAGTAATGATATGTCAGTAAAGCAAGAAGAGGTTGAATTTCTATATTCTGGCTCATCAATATCTATATAATATGTTTCTAATTGATTGAACAATCCAAAGACCCTTTATAATGGAAGAGAAAAAATCTGAGAAGTCAGCATCACCATGTCATGAGACTCAGAAAGGTGAAGATCGAGAATTTAAATATTTGTCGTGGAAATTAATAAATTAAAACTATTCATGCCAAGTTCTTTAACATACATTGATAATAAATGGTTTATTTAAATTTATAATATAACTTTCTAAAAAAAGGTTGTGACATTGACTCTCCCATGTGCAGAGGGTTAAAGCTAGTAACTTCAACATTTTAAATAGCTTTCTTTTTATTCAAATAGTTTCACATAAATGGGGTTGGCTTAACTTTACTCATTGATTGAAGTTGTTACTTAAAGCTTTAAACCTAATATGTTTTGTATGTAAAGAAAACTATGCATAAAAATCAATAAAAATTAAAACAAAGAATAATTTAGTTGAAATTCAATTTATGATCCTAGTTAAGTACAAACTGTAGTATTTCTGAATTTATGTTAGAACTATTTTATGTTTACTCTTATTACATAAAAAAAAGGATATTTAAAAAAAATCTTACTTTGATACTTTTTTTTCCAACACTATGAATAACTAAACTAAAACATAGTACTACAATCAAATTTTGAGAAACATTCTAAACTTAGCTGAGCATTGGGTTTGAAGAATGATTTAATTCCATGTGAAAATTTCCACATTTACAAAAATATACGTAATTTTTCTAACTTCTGAAATCATCAAAGCTAGTATAAAAGCTTCTAACAGTGTCTAAAAAACTCAAAACATTTTCAATGTTTAATGAAATGAAGAATAGCTGTAATATTATTAAAGCAAGAGCTGTACCAATCAACAAAACTTATTAAAAACCAAATATTTAATATACATTTTAATTACAAATTTGCAAGTTTCAAATAAGGCTTACAGAGGGTCAATCTTCATTCACTGTAACAGTAAGCCAGAACTAAACTAACGAGACTAAAAAATAACCTAAAAGTAATTCTTTAAATACAATGTCTTTGTGTGCAGATAAAACAAATTGTACAGTTTACTTTTCAAAAGTAATTATACAAATAAACAGCTTATCCTTTAATAAGGGATTTAAAATAATAATGTTTACAATATTCATGTTAAATATATTCTTATTTTTGTAGCCTAACTATATCTCTTGTAGGTTGTGAAGGAAAGGATGATCCCTTAAACATTTAATCATATAAACAAAACCAAATATCCTTAAAAGTATGTATGAATGAATAAATAAATGCAAGAAGTAGTAGTAAAACTATGAACCCACTACTAAAAACAGATATCCACATAGATTAAAACATATATATACACTAATTAAGTTTTCTCTGAACAGTGTTTTGGTACTAATTTTAACATGAAGAAAAATATTTATATTTACATTAACAATTTAATTATGTCATATCACCACACAGGTATGATTTTAAAATCATGATAGATTGTTTAGGCAGAGTATTTATAATGAATCTAAGTTTCAAATGGACAGCAACTGCCTGTTGTAGAAACCTACTATTTCCTTGTCATTAAAAATTAGATATTCTTAACACTACGACTAGTTATCTATATGTACCTGATTGGCGGTTCTCAGCTCCAGAATGCTTTGAGTGGGTAAGAGAGCCTTGACTAGATCACAAATTGTTCGTGGTGTCAGATAGTTGGACTCAACATTGAGAGATTTCAAGGTCTTGTTCTCTTCAAGGGCTTGAATTAGAATCTGTAGTAATTGAAAAAAAAAAGGGTATTCTCTAGTAATCCATTTTTTACGATTGAAATATGACATCTTCCAAAGGTAAAGTATTTTTTTGCTTTTTAGTACTAAGTGTAAATAACTACAAACTAAACATAACATTCATATATGGCTTAAACTCTTTCCAATGATACTAAAACACTGAACTAATAAATTTTATCTTATAAGTTCAGGTGATCCAAACCATTAAAAAAACAAGTAATTTATGAAAGGCATTCAGAGAATAGCAAATTTCTTTTCAAAACACTGATTAAGAAGGCTCTTTATCAACAACTAAATATTAAACAAACAAATAGATAAAGAAGGCTCTTTATCAACATATAAATATTAAACAAACAAATAAATAAAGAAGGCTATTTATCAACATATAAATATTAGACAAACAAATAGATAAAGAAAGCTCTTTACCAACATATAAATATTAAACAAACAAATAGATAGATAAAAAAGGCTCTTTACCAACATATAAATATTAAACAAACAAATAGATAGATAAAGAAGGCTCTTTACCAACATATAAATATCAAACAAACAGATAGATAAAGAAGGCTCTTTATCAACATATAAATATTAAATAAACAGATAGATTACAGAATACAAGCATCCACACAATTAGATTAGATTGAAAAATGAAAGAGAGATAGAAATAAGCTTCTAGTTATAATTTGTCATTTAATGTGAGCATTATCTTTCAAGAAAGTATTAAAGCAAGGTCCTTACTGTAACTACTCCAATTAGTTACGACTTAAAAACTGAGATGAAATTAAAGGTTACAATGAAGTTGGTCAGGAATGAAAATAAAAAGCAGACTGATAAAGATGATGAATGGAGAAAAATATAACATTTATTCCACATAAGCATTGTAAAAACAAGAAATCTGAAGAATACAAAGCAGAAAGTTTAGATTCTTGCCTGTTTTCGATTTTTTTAAATTAGGAAATAAATATATAAAATATTTTGTACAGAAGATAAACAAAGACAAACTGGACAAGTCATTTTGTAAAACAAACCTCTGTCTTCTACTCTGGAGTATTCTTATAGTAAAAACAACTGTTACAAATATTTAAGACCCACAGCCACAAAAAAAGTAGGATCTTTTACTAAAACTTTGGCTGAAACAAAATTATGAAAAATATAATCTAAAAAGTGCATAAAGTGCAATAGTAATTATTAGTAAACAGTTTAGCTACATTAGTTGAACTGATTTCAACACAACTTTCAGATTTTCAATTGGATACCACGAAGCATGGAAACAGCACTAACTGGCAGAGTATGTGATGAACACAAAATACGACAAAAAAGACACTTAAAACAAACTGACTTGATTTACTTTTTTTCTGTTCAAATTCTTTGCATTTACTTTTTTGAGTGATTAATTTTCAGTAGTATTTTGTATTCTATTTTTGTCTTTATACAATATTTCTTTTGTGTGAGTGTAAGTGTGTTCATTTGGTGGGAGTTGTAAATAATATGTCGGTAAACTTCAGATTATTATTTATACAAGTTATATACATTTTTTTACAATACTATAGTATTAACCTTTAAAAAGAAAATTTTCAAAAATTTTCAACAGAAACAATTTAACCATACCTCTACAGGACCGTCTGTAAGATCTGTGTTAGCCAAACTTAATTCTTCTAAATTTGTATTGGTTTTCAGTCCTTCAAATAGTCGCTTGAATTTTTCTTTTGAAACATTCTATAAGAGTAAATTCATTTATCAAAAAACATACAAATATATATATCAATATTGCAACAACCTTGAGCATCACAAAACCAAAATGAAACATTTAACTCCATTAAGATACGATTTAAACTATTAACAAAATTAAAAGTTTGTATTTCACTCACAGAAGTAACAAAGAAACAATTTAAACTACATTTCTGCATTTTACTTTTTGATGAAACAAAATATCTTTATCAAATAGAAAGAGAACGCAATAAAAAAAAACTAAATTGTAAATTTGGTGTTTATGTTGTCTTTTATTCACCACAGTAAGTTTAAGTTATTATAGAAGTCCAAATCATGACCTAAGATGTCAAACCCTTTTGAAAAAACCACTAAAAAAATGCCCACTTTTTATGGTATCATGCAAATTGTTATAATAACTTTGTAGTGATCTACTCTATATTATTATTTTAAAATAATTTGAAGATTTTACTGCCCACTTTGGAATCTACTAAGAAAAATTTACAATTAACAGTATCGTATATGAACAAAACATGCAAGACAAAACAATGAGGGTTTTCTAACAGTTTATCTACTTCAAAGTAAAAAAAAAAATAATTAAGAGAAGTTAATTATTTTTTTGGGATTAGTTTTAGCCTGTAGTTGATGTCAAAATAAAGAATTTTATAGAATACTTTAAACTCTGATAAACTATTCATGTTTATTAGTATTTAGTTTGTTTAGAATTTCCTGCAAAGCTATATGAGGGCTATCTATGCTAACTGTCCTTAATTTAGCAGTGAAAGACTAGAGGAAAGGCAGCTAGTCATCACCACCAACCGCCATCTCTTGTACCAATGAAAGTGGGATTGACCGTAATATTATAACACCCACAGAGCTGAAAGGGTATGCATGTTCAGTGAGACAGATATTGGAACTCACAACCAACAGATTGTGAGTTGAGCACCCTAAACACCTGGCCATGCCAGGCCTTGTTCTTTAGTAATCAGTAACTATTGGTTTCTAAATCATTAAGTTAAAAGTAATAGTATGAGAAAAAACTATACACTTTTTTTTTACTGAAATGTACGTAAAACAGGTTTAGAAGCCATAATAACAGAGCTTAATTTATGTTGCCTACTTTTTAACAAACCAACACAGATTTCAAGCTGATATGAAGTATAGATAAGAGAAGGTAGGTAATACATAATTTTGTATTTTTGCCATAATATGCTGGATGTTATAAAACAATTAAACACATTGAATATGATTCTATTATTATTTTCAAATTGCTTGAATCTTTCTATCTTTGTATATACAAGTTAAGAAATCTAATAGCTCTTGGTCTTTCAAAAAGTAGACTTTTCTTTGTTATAGTAAACAGAAAAATTTACAAGGCATCAGACATTGTCTTTAAGTGTTGTCAATGATGATGATGGCACAATTAACTTTAAATATTCTATTCCCCTATTTTTAAGAAAAGCCTACCTTTCAAAAATTCTTGGGTTATATCAAGTTTTTTCAAATTTTGATGAAAAAAGAAAAATTCAAAAATGAATGATACCACAACTAAAAGCTTATGTTTAAAAAACAACAGAATAATACTAAACAGTTAAAAATGCACATACACACACACACTAATATATTTATTTTCATGTTTCCAGTTTACCACTCCTTGTGCAGATTAATGATTTCATGTAAACTAGATGTTTCTCCACATGCCCTTTATTACGAGATTAAGCCATCATGGAATACAAGTATTGTTTAATATTTAACTGTATTGCTCCTATCACCATTTCTAAATTCCTTTCTGCATATGGTACTGCATTACATTCAAAATTTAATTAAACCTCTTTACTATCAATATAGATAAATGAAGTTAACATTATAACATATGTTATAATTTGTATTTTTATGTTATCTAAGTTATAATTCCTTTGTTTCAAAAGAAACCTTTAAAAAAAATATACTTAAACTGCAGTATTCATGTCACGTGATCCATGCACAATGAAAAATCTTGACTTTAGCAACGGTTCATTGTTAGCCACATAAGCTAGCAATGTCACAAGTATGTACTGCTAAGTACAATACATTTATATTGCTGTCTGCTTGATTGACTATAGCACCTATGGTGGTTTCTTGCCTAAATATGCTGCAGTTAGAGAGACAGTTGAATTGTATTTAGATCTTACTTTTATATTTTAGTTAATTATGTACTATTTCTATTTTAAACATCATACTTGAAAGGTTTAATGATTTTTATAAGTTTAACCTGGTGTTGCCTGGATTGTGAAGGTGTACAAACAAGATGGCATCTTTCGCGTGTGCAAAGCATTAGTGAAACGAGTCATTGTATAATAACAATAAAGCCCCATGGGCACCAGATGTTGTATTGACAGAAATAATAAAATACAAAGAATTGGAAAGAAAAATCAAAAATAAACTATAAGTGAAAAGATAAAGACGTGAAATTATAAATACTAAAAAAAACAAGTTTCAAAAGACTTATACAAAGAGCTAAAATGTATGTACATATTTCCAGTTCTTAATTTTATATATTTCATTGCAGTGTACATTGATGATAAAAGGTAGAGTTGTGATATAATAGAGAAAATAGAAAATAAAATATAAACATCTACCTTAAAAAAAACTGTTGATATTCATATAGGAGGTTCTAGAGATTATGCAAATGAAATGTGAAAACTGTAACATAATAAATAGTATTCTTAAACTTAATATAAAAATCACCTTACTGGTGAACTATTCAGAGTCTGAGTGCAAATAACTCTCTCAATATGGGCTCGGTCAATTTGACTGTACATGTGACCTCTTTGTACTCATTTCAAAGTCTTTATAAATTTGATACTACTAACTCTTAATATAGTGTGTATATATCTTCAAGAATTTGGCAGTCTTTCAGTATACATTATAATCTTTCACATACAAAAAATAATATTTTTAGAGAAGAATTTTTACTAAACTAAAAAAAGATTTGTCCGTAAATATATAGAGTATTTGTTTTGAATAGTTTGTGTGCAAAGTGATTTTCATGTTAAGATTAAAAATACTTGTCTTCATCTCAAAATTCATTTGTGTAATCTCTAAGACCTCCTAAATATATTTCAAGTATTTGTTTTCAGTAAAACTTCATATTTTTTATTTTCTAACTCCATACAAGGTTGGTCAATTTGACTGACCTCGTAACCACAAAAAATCTAAATAAATCTAAATTACCCTTTTTTCTTTCTAGAATGACTTCAAATGTAACACGAAACTACATTCGTTTTTCCCAAGTAGCTTTAAACTCTTTACAGTATACATCTATTTATAGTTAAATTTTATTGTTTTATTCCCTTTGAACTTGGGGAATGTGCAGCTCATATTACGCTATTGAATTACATTACCCACGAGCTACTCTGAGCTGCTCGCGTGTGTGCCTCGTGAAATAATATTATATTATTATTTATTTTACCTAATCTAACCTTAACTAAAGAGATCCCTATTTTTACATTTTATTTACTTTTATAATAATAAATAAAGAATACACATGAAAAATAAGAAATAAAGTACTTACCCGTGTACTTTTTTTTTTTGCTGTCGAATGTCGATGATACTTAACCCTACTTTTTTTTATACTAATGGTAGTAATGCACAAAATAATTTTTATTTAATTAAATAATGCACCAAAGAACATAGATTAATAACATTCAAAAAGCAGATAATTTCCTATAACTATCACAATTTTTCTGGCTTTCTAACAATGCGACAAGAGCAGTCACAAATTCATCTAAGCTAGATATTATCTTTCCCATGGGAATGAAGCTTGTACTAAAAGAGAAATTGACAATTCTCTGTTCAGAACACAATGTAATATGATACTTCATTTGATACATGAAAACCTTGACTTTCTATTGGTTATAGATAATATAGAATTAAACATACGAGAGAACTATTAACAAATCCTGAAAGACAGGATGTGACAGGTAGGTGTGCCAAGAGGGGTCTGATTTTCTATTTGATGGCTCTGTAACTAACCAGAATTGAAAGTTATACAAATTATGGTTTGTATGAGCAATGATGATTTTATAGTGAGTAATTTTAAGTTGAATTTCGTTCTTATTGTAGGGGTGGTGAATAAAATAGAGAAGATGCAATGCCTACAGAAAATTTGTCACCTTTATCACACTAGGGGAAATTAAGGATTTTTTTAAATATTGCCTTATAAAATTAAGAACTTAAAACTTATATACTATTAAAATATGGACTATTGTCTATGATTTTATGCTATACTAATTGGTATAACATAAACAAAAAGGAGTTTAATAAAATTTTGAATGTAATCCACTAAAACCTCATGACATGCTCAGTAAATGATGCCTGAGAAGATAGTGTTAAATAACGATTTTTTTTTATTAGAAATAGTAGAAAAAATAAATGTTAAATATTTATTTTTCTGAAACTACAAACTTTTAG
The DNA here is from genome assembly GCF_000517525.1 of Limulus polyphemus. Classification (NCBI taxonomy): domain Eukaryota; kingdom Metazoa; phylum Arthropoda; class Merostomata; order Xiphosura; family Limulidae; genus Limulus; species Limulus polyphemus. The sequence goes on from NW_013667740.1 coordinate 61,113, forward strand.
GAAAGTTCTTGTCAAATTTTAAATAATTTCATTCACTAGTTTTAGTTTTGGAATGACATATGACATGAACGACATTACCTACTAATAAAATTAGAAGCTGGGTTAAAGAATTAAATTACATTTATAAAATACGAACAATAATTGGCTGTCCTTTAGCTTATAGAGCTCTAGTTCTGCTTAGTGAAATAGTTTTAGGCTAGAGCCAATACAAGTATTTGTAATCACACATACACCCACAAGCATTTTTAAAGCATTAGACTTAAACAATTATCGTATTTGACCTTTAAGATGGTTAGCTTACATGACAATAATCCTGGGGCAAAGTCTTCTACATTATGATTACCATTTTGAAACTTATTCTTCAACTCAAACTAACCTTAATGTTGTTCCAGTTAAGTTTTTTGAGTGATGAGTCATTCTTTACAACTTGATCCAAAGTTTTGTCTACATTAGTGTCATTATCTGGTTCAAGCCCTAAACACTTTGGTTGAGTAGCATGTACAAGACCTGAAAAATAGTCAAATAGTTTGCTTTAAATTATTTTATCTGTGAAACAATAAATATATAATTAATGCATTAAGCTTCTACACTCTTTATAAGAAAAGCCTCACTGCACCCTCAAATGTCCTTCAATATTTCTACTATTTCTGGAACAGTGACTACAGTCTCCTTCTTCATTCTTGTCTGAATTTCCATTGGTGGATTACAACATTCTCCACACCTTTACTAGTAAAATTTGTGATATAGAAACCCAAGCCTCAGCAGCCAAGTAGGTACACTAATTAAGGTTCATCATAATAAAGAGACTGACTATCCAATCATCTTCCTCAGCTATAAGTAAACAGTGCAAGAGGTTCTTCCTATTAGACACTTGACTATCTCAATCATACACTGGTCCATGGGTTAATATTTAGAGGAAAGAGCATGAATTTGACAATCTCATCCTGATTCCTGAGGGTTTCACTAGACAAATGAGAAGGAGCACTACTCTAACTTCTAGTTTGGAATGGTGTTTCTTTACAGAGGATATAAATACAGTTGTAAACAATTAATGAACACTTAACTGTCTCGCTGTACATTTTTCTTAGCTTTCATTCAATGGTAACATCTTATATACAGTCTTGAAGGAACATTGCTTTTTTTATTTACCTGTGGTCGGTATTGGCAACCCGTGTCTTGCATTAGTATAGACCATGGTAGTGATGCATTTCTTGCTGTCATTATATATATAAGAGCATCTGAGTCATGACAAGAAACATATGGTTTGCATAATAGTTATACAAATTAAGTTCTTGGCTTCATCATCTTGTTTATTTCTAAGAAACTCTAGAATTGATAGGAACAGCAGCAGAAAGTTTCTCTCCTTGAATATCAAATAACCATATGTCACGATGAGACTTGAAGTGCTTCAGAAAACCAGTGCTAGTTTGAAACATGGATCACCATTTCTGGTTTTATTATGTCCAAAACCTTTTATATAAAATGGAACAAAATAGGATCACGCAAGCACCCCCCCTTTGCCAAAAACCAAATGTAAACAGTGTCTCCCAATGTACTGCTCTTAGTTTACTTCATGGATTTCCATTCCTTGCTTCACTCTTGACTGTCTAATTTGAAAACAAATTTCTTCAATGTTTCATTCATTCATCTTCAAACTTGGTATGTTGTTTTTCCAACACCATAGGTATGTTAAATTACTCACAATTTCTTCCTGTGTCAATTTTTCAACAAATCTTAGTTTATCTTGAGGAAGAGAGCAGCGTGCTTCTATAAAACCATTACTAAGGAATATCAAATGTCATAAACCCTTTAAACAGCAAAAAGTGAGAGAGTTGGAACTCACTTTTCAAAAAATTGTTTGATTTGGTTTGGTTTGTTTTGAATTTCGCGAAAAGCTACACGAGGGATATCTGCACTAGCCGTTCCTAATTTAG
>NW_013667740.1:63475-73617 GCF_000517525.1 Limulus polyphemus
GCTAACTCTTGGGCTACTCTTTTACCAACAAATAGTGGGATTGACCATCACATTAAAAACATATATACACACACACATACACATTTATATATTAAAATGCCCAAATTAAAGTTTTTATATACTTCCTTTCCAATAAATTTCCCACTTCTTTATATAAAAATTGAAAACGTTAATCCTTTATTACACTGCACCTATATAATAGCAATATCATTTTGGTTCAAATTCATTTTAAATATAATGACTCTGTAGGACACAACAAAATATACACACTTACTTTCAAACTTATCACCTATCTTCTGGCCTTTGTTCAAAACAGAAGCATGGTACTGATCTTGATTCATCATGCTGTGGAGGCCCAAAATTGCTGAAAGAAGAAAAAATAATTTTTATTTCCAAAACCAATTTAAACATGGAGTTATATATTTTAAAACCAATAAATGTCTACAAACTTTCATTTAATAAAAATTACATAAACAAAAATACTATTTGATAATAATGAATGATAATTATTGTGTTTATTTCTGTTTCTTACTTATGTTTAAGGCTTTACACATGTTGTGATTTGACTTAATACTTTGTTTAACGTTAATTTCATAAACTATGGTCTTTTTACATGTATGTTACTTATTTCTGGCTCAAACACTTTAAGAACAGCAAATTTTTGAAGTTATAGGTATTAAAAACGGTGATATTCAACTCACTGCATTTTTTATTTTACAATTTCCAAGCTTTTAAATTTAACAAACATAACTAAATTGCCTAAAATATTCCTTATGTGGACTGTAAATTTCTAAACTTCTAGTGTTTACCCACAAAGCCTTTTGTGAGTGCACATCTTCAGATAATCTAGTTATATCAAGGCTTTGCTTTCATATATGATATGGATTACCAATAAATATACTAACTTTATTAGTTCCTTTATTGTGTTGATGTAATTATTTTGGCAGTTCCTTTTTGCTTTATAAAAAAATTTTTTATTGGAATTTGAAACTATGGAATCTTACATTGGACTTCATCAAGGTGTGAGCTTAGATATTAGTGTTTTGTTTGTTTGTAATTAAGCACAAAGCTACACAATGGGCTATCTGAAACCCGGATTCTAGCGTTGTAAGTCCGCAGACATACCGCTGTGCCACTGGGGGATAGTGTTTCGTTTTTTAATCAATTGTACATAATTTATAAATGGACTACAAAGGTATGTTTTATAAATACAATATAGTGATATAACTACTATTAACCACATTTTGCAATGAGTGATTTGATAAAGGTGAAAATATCTTTTATACACGTGATTCTGTTTATCACTTGTATGAAGTGCTAGTAGAAAGTTATGTTTCCTGAATAACCATTTATGATCAGGTTAATGATTAGGCAATTTAATGATAAAATTTTTAACATTTTTTAAATGATTAGATTAGAATAATTATTTTCAAGCACTTTTCCAGACCCTTTATAGAAGAAATACCCTCATTTTCAAGAGCTTTCAAGACTAAAAATCAAGGCTTTGTGAAACCTGGATTTCAGATCAATGGTTTGGTTTATTTTGAATTTCAAGCAAAGCTACACGAGGGTTATCTGCACTAGCTGTAGTGATTTAGTAGTGATAGACTAGAGCAGTGATTCCCAACCTGTGGTTCCCAGACCCCTGGGGGTCCGTGAAGATAATACCATCTCATTAAACAAGCAAGTTTTTTAATTCTGCTGTTCTTTTAATTGCACACTCAGTTATAAATGTCTTTTATTTGATAGTGAAAAATAGAAAAAGAAGTTAATTATTAGTAAGAAAAACAGTTTGTTGGGTAGATGGAATCCTTCAAAAACCATGGGTTCCGTAGGAAAAAATAAAAGAGGGTCCTTGGTGGTGAAAAGATTGGAAACCGCCAGACTAGAGGGAAGGTAGGTAGTCAAGACCACCAACTGCCAACTCTTGAGCTACTCTTTTACCAATGAAAAGTGGGACTGACTGCTACATTATAACACCTCCACAGCTGAAAAGTGAACATGTTCGGAGTAACAGGGATTAGAACCCTCAACCCACAGATTGCGAGTTGAGCACCCTAATCATCAGGTCATGCCAGGCCCAAATCAAATGTTACAAGCTTGTTGCATAATGGCATATTATGTCATGCATTTTTTTATTCAGATATCTAACTGAAATTAAAAAATGTTCAATGGTTATATTCTATATTTGAAGTGACTGTATTTCAGATAATGTCATTTCTGAGTTATTAATTTTTATGAAAGCAAATACAAAAGTGTTGAATTAAAGCCACAGGCGGAAAATGGTTAAAGTCATAAAAATGAAATAATAATATTAAATACTACTGCATAACATTACGTATATCTATTTAAGAGTAAACATATTTTTATAAAATTTAAGACCACTGTTAATGAAACTTATTCTTTACCATGTAATACTGTTTGTATATTAACAAAATGTGTTTACCAGCCAAGTCAACTAGTTCAGCTTCTGATGCCCCTGCAAGAGCTTGTTCATAGTCAAGATCAAGGTCAAGTTCAACTTCAATTTCATCCTCCTCTTGGGATCTAGGCCTCTCCTTTGGAATCCATACCTTACCTGTAATTTAAATGAAAACAATACACAAAATGTATAAAGGTAGTAAAAGTTAAGAGAAAAGTATCAATTATCACAGTATTTTTTATGAATCAATTTTACATGTATGTATTGAAACCTTTCCAGACTGCAAAGCACATTTCAGGTGTTGAGTGCTCATCTGCATACCAAATATGAAAATTTAAGAAAAATAATAACTATAACTTTATTTCAGCAAATTTCTAATCAAAAAGTTTTAGAATTGATCTTGTGTCATTTCTGAACATTTACTTAAAGTAATTTACACAGAAAGATGAAAAGAAAAATGTTTGTACAGCATCCTGTAAATAACACACTTGATATTTTAAGAATTTTTCTGCCCATCCCGAAGCATAGGTTTATATTTGTTAAGAAACTATCATCCCTTTAAAGTTTAAATATTCATATTTTGTTTCTAACTGATTTTCCTTCAATTCCACTAGTTTTGTTAGTACAGCCTTTCATGTCCACTTCTTATGATCTCGTGATATTTGATCTTAACTATTAATGAATAGGGTTCCTGCATCCATGTGGAAATGAAATTTCATAGCTTCCTGGTGACCATTTTTAGAAATTACAGGTTAAAGGACTATTTTTTTTTACATTTTTGAAGATCAAAAATTATAAATTATATTATATAACCCTAAGTTACACAAATGTACAAAGTGCAATCCACAGAAATATTTGAGGTTTGAAACATAAGTATTTATTTATATTTTTAGAGAACTAATGATATATATTTTAATACAAAGTTGATTTGTTTTGTTTAATCATGAATTCAGTCTGTGTTTTATTTTTGATCAAGGAAATCTTGAATTCTTGCTTAAAGAAAATTATTTACCTCGTTTTACACCAGCTTCGTAAGGTTTATGTTCTGGCCAATCCTCCTGTTCTTTGGCACGTGTTTCTAAATATTCTAGCAGTTTCTTTCTATTTAACGGCCCTGTAGGAGCTTTAGTTGTTTGGTCTTTGCAACGCTGGCTAGGAGGTAGTAAAGAATCCTACAGACAAAAAAAGTTAATATCTTAACACAATAGAAACTGAAGAATGAACTACAGTTCTAGGAATGAATAAAATATTAGAAAAATTAAATAAAACTAAATATGAGCTTGAAGACAAAAACATGTCAATACTACTAACAATCAAGTCACATACATTCAAGTTTTATAAGTATAAAACATCACTCAGTAACCGTGCTCCAAATTTATGACAAAATCAAAATATCAAGAACAAATATTCAATTAATAATCTATTCTATGTACTCTGTTAAATTTTTGGATAAGGTACAAAGTAAATGAGTAAATGTATAATAACAAATTTTTAAATTTTATAAACCCAAGTAGGAATCGATATATACATAACCTAGCTAGCTATAGCAATATAGAAAATTTTAATACTACAAAAAGTATAACTGAAGAACAAGATTTATCTGTGTGCTTAAGTAAAAATATTATTTGACTTGTCAGCAAAACTAAAGATATACTTGATCCAGTCACACATGTTCACGCATCTAGAAAGTATGCGATCTTCCAATGTATACAAGGGACACACATATAGAACCACTAGAATTAAAACAGTTTTTGAACTACTTTTAAACTAAAATAACTACCCAAACGAATGTACTGTATTTTCAGGATAAAAAAGCAAGATGATCATATTTTACATGTACACACAGAATAATGTCTACATTATTCATCCCTCTGCCAAGCATTGATGTAATACATTTATAGAGGTTCAGCATGACTAACCACATGCACAAAAAAAAAAAAACTAAATTGAATCTTCCAATATTCCATTATGTTAGACACTGATAATACCTTATTTTCAGCACGAGAGATTAAGTTTTTTGTGATGAACATAAAAAACTGAGGTTTGTACTGTGATAAATAAGTGGAAAACTAAGACTATCTTTCTAAATGTTATCAAAATCAGGAAAAACAAAAAATGTTCAAAATTCTGTCATTTTGATGAGAGCATTTTTTTTTATTAAAGACTTTATTTAAAATAGGTTACACGTCTGTTCTGTTTCAATGAACATGTGCTTAGATGTGCTATTTAAAGTATTGTATTAATACTAATATTTTGGAACCTTCCTAAGGGTCAGCCATATGGACAGAATTCAACTATATCATTAATTATAGTTGCTATTTGAAGCAAACTAGGCTTAATGCTGTGCATATGAGCATAACATAAACAAAAAATTGTGGCTGATAAAATCCATGCTTTCCACTTTTAAATATAGTTTCCAATTAAAAACCAATTCTATTCCCACCCTGAGATAATGTTTTCTAAAAATTAAAAGCTTTACTCATTTTTGGGGAAGTTTATAAGCTATATGTTAAAATTTATGACCATGCTTACACTTGTAAACAAACTATGTTAGTTTTCAACTGAAAAACTTCATTCCAAATCTATTAACAAGGGTAGATCCAAGAAAAATGTTGCATTTATCATATTAACTTTTAATATTTTCCTTGTTGTTTTTAATTTACAGTTTTACAAAATTAAAAATATTCATGACATGAAGTAACAAGTTTTCCCAGTATGTTCTTAAACTGTAAGCTCACCATGAATTAAAATGATAGTTTACTTTGTGTTGTTAAGTATCAATGATCATACAAAACTTACATCAGGATCAACTTCATTGCTCAGTTGCTCTAGTTCTTCAGGGGTAAGCTTAGCCAAAAGATCATCTATATCTAGGTCATCATAATCCTTTAGATCTTTTCCAAACAACTTTGTAGTCATTTTAACTCTGTAAAAAGATAAGAGTTAGCCTAAGTACTTTTCTCAACTTTTTTAAGTCAATTGTGCTTATAGTTATATTTACTACTTATACACAGCAAAATATTTTACAAGATCTGACAATATATTTTAAAAAAATATATGCAATTACAAAAACTTGTAAGCAATATTAAATTTTCAATTCAGTGAAAGTGGAAAAACCATAATTACTTCTAAAGCAATGGAAAACTTGGGTGAAATACTGAGATAACAAAAATCTTCTTCTGAAACTATACTGTTTTAATCTGCAGACACTTTACGGAATTTTTAAGAATGTATTCCTTCATATTTTAGTGTGTCAACATGGGTATGCAATATTGTGATACTACATCACACATACTTGATAAGCAAATGATAAACTAAAATTTCTCCTGACATTTCTTTATCACCGCTAGACAAACAGTTTCACAGTCCTTATTAAGATAACTTATAAATTGTTTACATTATAAGTATTATTAAAATATGTTAAATATTTTCATTTCTGAATATATGATTATTATTGGAATCATTATTAAAATTCTTACAAAGTAATAACAAATATTTTATAATAATATCAATATACATCAAAACTTATGAGCTACACATTAACCAATAATTTTAATTCTTTAATACATTTTGAAATACAAACTATCTTAATGCATTTATTTGCTTTCTCAAGCTCAATGAAAATCTAAACTCTAAAGCCTCGATGTACTTTAAAACAACTGTATGTTAAATCATTACCTTTTCTTATTAAAAACAAATGTAATGAATTAAAATATATACATAAGAAAATTATAGTACAGATATAAAATGTCAAGCAGATGGCTGTTGCACAATTCAAATTTACATATTACTTCAAATTTCTTTAAACATTTTCCCTCACCAATTTTTTTTTTACTGTCTTTTCAGAAAGTGATTGGAGTTTAATTTTAGTTTGTAGTTTACTTTTGACTATCATAAATACATTTATCAAACTGCACATAAGTTAGTTGTTGCAAAAACTATTAGGACACTACAGTGTAGAATGAATAACACATTAACATATTTCACAAGTTCTCCATTTAGATTTAGAGAAAAAACAAAAATATTACTACACGTACCTTTTACAGTTTAAACTATTTTGAACAACAGTTTTAATTATGTATATGCCTACACTACTCTGTGTATTTTTCAAATGTATTTTTAGTACATATTTTAGTAACTATACACCATTTAACAATACATATTTAATCTCTCTTAATCGTGTAGCATATACAGAGTTAAAAAACAAATACACATAAGAATATACTATTTAATAATGTTACATTTCTACTTCAATTTATAATGAACTTATTTTTACATTGTTTGGTACAGCATAAGAGAAGTTTGCTTGGCTGTAGGAAACATACATATCCATGGTCAAAAATACTCAAGAATCATCAGAAGCTGTATTTAAACAAAAGTTTTTATCTATATCTAGCTTTAAGATGTCACTGAGATACAGTAAATTTAGGTTAAGCAAGTATTGCCTTGAAGTATCACTTTTTATTTGTTACAATCAACAAAGTCCTATTTCTGCAGTTATATTTTACTATTTGCAAAATTATTTTCACATGCAGAAAACTTAAAACCATTATGGTATAGATATGTAAGGTATAAAATGATTTATCACTTATGATGTTATTTTGTATTACTTGCATACAATAGTTCTCCTTTTTCTTGTAGATAATTCAGGGGGTCATTGGTTAAGGATCAAGTTTTCTTTGTGACATTATCACAGTGACATACCTAAGATAACACTAAGGATCTAAATGGGAATAAGTCCTTTCCCTGTTATAAATATTTAAGTTAAACTTACTGTCAGTATGATGTACTTACAATATATATGGATGTCTTGTTGGAAAACTTGCAACACTTACTACACATACAAGTACTCAGTGATTCATACATACATATATGACTTATTTAAAACAAGGACTAAGAAATATATAATATTAATTTACTTTAAATCCAAAAACACATCACGGTACACTGATTCTTAATTTTGGACATTAGTAATGCATGACTAACAATACAATGTACATGTCATTGCACTTCATGCCAGAATGATTCAGATGAAGTCATTAACATAAAATTTAGCTGTTCACAAATGTACATACTTGAACATAAGGAGTCATAAACTTACTTTTGTAAAACACTTGTGTTTGTCAAAAAAACACAGAAAAATTGTATTTCAGACATTATTTTCTATTGTGAAATCTTGATCTAGAACAATTTAATTTTCAAGCAGCATTACTTACAATTATGAAGAGTTATCACAAGGTATTTCTTGATAACGTCCCTTTTTCTTTAGCAAAAGAAATACAAAAAATACTGTTTATGATGAAAATATACAAGCTCACATTAGATATAAAACCTTAAACCATATTCAGGTGAGGATTACAGTTGGGAACAATGTCAGCTGTCACAAGCCCAACCCAGCTGATAACACAGACTGTCACCCAATGGAAAATTAAATGAATGTTATATAATGTGAGCTTATATTACAACACACACCACCAAAAACAGGAGAAAACCTGAGCACTTATATCAGCTGGAAAACTGAATAGCCTCAAAATCTGTGTGTGCGTGTGTGTGTGTGTGTATATACCAAAAAAACTACACAAAACTTTGTTTTCTTGTAAGAAACCAAGGTAAAGAGCTAGTCTAATGATCTAGAGATAAGAAACAACAACAAAATTAATACAACTACATTTATTTAAGTTTAAATTTCTTTATCTTTTATACTAACTGTTTAAGAGTTTTTGTAATAAATCTTCAATGAAGCACTTATTAAAGGCTTCCTAAATGTCAACAATCAAAACATCTACCAGAATACTGTAATCTCAAAACACAGAAGTCCCAAAATTTATTGAGATAGTAAAATACTTTTATAAAACCATTTTGAGCAGAAGTATGGAATATTTGTAAATGAATTCTTATCCAAGGAATAAAATGTTCAGAAAAATCTACTTGTTCCTTCTTGAAAATCTTCTTGTTATCTCCCTATCACATAAAACGTGTAAAAAATTAACATAGCTTTTAGGATTTTGCTTTTATTTATATATAATTATAAATATATCTATATGACATGTTTGGAAGCAAAATGCTATATATTCAATTTTGCCATTTTGAGAAAGTCAGCTTTTTTCTGAAGCAAAAAAAAATACTATGCAATTAGAAGTGTAGTAGTTATCAAATAAAGCCATTAAAAATCATTTATTACATGAAACCCTAAAAAATTCTAGCTATTATTTCAAATTTTTACAAAACTTCTTGTCAAAGGAACAAAATGCCAGAAAAAAAATCTATAAGTCCTCTTCAAATTTTATAGAATCTATCTTGCTAATTTTGTATATATAGGTATTTCTAATTTTAGGCAAAATGCTGCTTATCCATCAATGCAGTGCCATTGTCAGCTCAGTTTTATTTGGAATGGTGTATATACCACGTTTTGCATGCAAGCTCTTCACTTATCATTATATTTGTTCATACATTTTATGATTTTTAATATTTAGTCATTAGAAGTACAGTGCAGTATATTGTAGAATACTCCACATAGATACTAATAAAAGAAATCATGGTTCACATTGATGCTGCCACAATATATACATAACCCCACCCAATTTATTTACAGCTAGTGTACATACACTATTGTTAATAATTATTATGCTACTGATGCAGTGTCAGATTGACAAAATGACTCAAATCAGACTAACTTCTTGTTTGCCCTCCCATTTTGAATTAAGTTAAGCGCTCTTGGCATTATTATTAGTATTAAATAGTTGTATTGGTATTACTATCATTACCACTGGTTGTAGCAGTAGTAGTAGTGTCCTACTTACTACTACTAGTACTACTTGCAGTTAACTTCAGTGTGTAGACCCTACGTAGAATCGTAAAATTAAAAAAACCACTGGTGACTTTTTTGTGCTAATATTTAGTTCTATCTTCTAAAAGAGTTTTAAAAATAGGAAATAAATACAAAAAATGTGAATTAAAATTAAATAAATGTGCGATATCCTAACCTCTATCGTCTGTCTTAACGGATCGTAAGACCAAATTCTATATTACAGCCAGCACCACTCTACTTCTCTAGCCACCTACTTTAACCACACCTCATTCACCCAGTCATTGATCGCTGACTCTCAAACAGTCTCAGTTACAGATATACAGCACAATACCCTAAGAGACAGTAAAAGATCTCGTACTTTCTCACAGTGACAAGAACAATAACTACTTAAAATAAAAAAATAAATATTTATTAAGCAAAACTAAAGACTACATTTAATATGTACGAATATATTGTTCAAAAAATACAATAGACGTGTGAATATATATGTATAATAAAGCTATTATAAATAATGTATGGACATAGCTTATTTTCTTAAGAAAAACGTATTTGTGTTAGTTTTTGGTAAACAAACAAACAAAAAGACCAAACTTATCCTTTTTATTGTCCCCCAGTAGGTCAAGGGTAAGTTAATGAATTTAAAACCCTAAAATCCGGGGTACGATTCTATGCGGTGGACAGAACATAAATAGTCCATTTGTAGATTTGTAGTAGAAAACAGTAAAAAAAAAAAATTATCATAGGTTAATAGTTGAAAAGAATCCTTCACATTATCATTAAAACTTAAGTACCAACTAATATCTCACAATAAATATCCTAAACAGCGACTTTTACCGTTTTAAAGTGTCATTTGTTTTACTATACTAGAAGTTTGAAAAGCTTTGATTAAAAAAAATGATTCATTTATTTCCT
>NW_013667740.1:74435-79657 GCF_000517525.1 Limulus polyphemus
GCATAATCAAAAACAAACAAACATTTTCAATATTTCCTACATTAGAATAGGATGACTCTTACAAAAGGGTAGTTTAGTTTAGTCGAAAAAATACAAAAATATCGTTAATAAACAAATATTATTATAAACGCATATAATAATATGTTACTTCTCTATAAATTCATTTCCAATCTTGCTTTTTAACTTTATATGTACATTTTATTATTCCAAAACACCTTTAAACTTTTTAATTAATATCATAACGTTTAGTTAAATAAATCTAAAATCTTCAAACTGTTAAGTTTAGCTCTGTATGGTGTATGTTATTGAAATAATTATTTTTGTATCATTTTTTGTTACATAGATTTTATAGTTTAAAATTGTTCTAACAAGTTATAAAAAAACATTTTATATAAATTTAGATTATTGATTTTTTTTCTCTTAGTAACACATGTTGAGAGTGTTGTTTACGTTTGGGGTACGTTGGCAACGGTATTTGAAATATATTTTGTTTTACTTTAAATCAAGTATTTTATTTTAACTTGTCCGATATTAAAAATTATAATTTTACTAGAAACTAATAAAAACCTGTTATTTTTCTAACAGCTGTCTAGTATTATTACAATCACTAGTGTTACTATTACTTAGTATTAATAATAATATACTAATATAGATTATATTATTGTTTGGCTAGTTGTATGGATTTGAAATTTAAAGACATAAAACACTTATTAATAGAGGTATTTGTAAATTATTTAATTTTTGACCTGAGTGGATAAAGTCACTTTTCTTTTACTACTAGTAGTACTATAGTCACTTTGCTGCTTTTTATTAAATAAGAGAAATAACTTATATTTAGCCATATCCTTATTTTTTCTTTTTGTATTGGACCACATCACATGTAGGCTCACTTGTTAAATTTTGCAGAGTGTAAGTGTTTTCCCTACTTTGCATCAATTTATTAATGTGCTTGAAATCACAATCTTTAAATAACTTCAATAGAGATGTCAAGTTATTTATAAATTATCAACTTTTAAATATGGAGATCAGTGAGATAATCGCTTCTATAAGGGGGGTGAGAGCACATGAAGGTGCACAGTAGATTTTATGGCCTCACATACTAGGGAAGATCAGTGTGTCTGTGTATGGTGTGTAGATCAATTCTAACAACTGATTGGCCTTTGTGTTGTGAGTGGTGTATTGTTATGTTGATTATTAATTGTACATGCATGTGTGAGTGAATACCATTGCCATTTAATTAACCACATTACATAATGAACAAACAAAGATAGAACTTATGATCATCTGTAATTTGTGGATACATGTGTTTTTTAAAAAATGCCTTTACCTAAAGTGAGATTGCTCTTCATTTGGGATGAAATGGAGTATATAAACACAACATGATAAATCATTTTATTTGCTTCTTCACATATAAATCTTTGCAGAAATACATGCTTTATCGCTGTGGAATTATATAATACAGCATTTGAAAATCTATCTATATTTAATATCATGTTTATTCCTTTTCCTGTGGCTCTTTTTTTTTACTTCCAGTAATCCAAGAGTGACAAACAATAATTACTTCAGAATGTAAGATGTGCTGAGGCAATATTTGGACCAAATAAATAGATATTTACGGTAACTCATACAACTATGTGCAAGTGGATAGATGTGCTGGACAGAGTGAGATGTCTCTGTTTGATCCCACAAGTTATTGGAGAAAAATATCATCAATTGAATTTTTATTGGTTTTGAAGTTGTTTCTGATGATTTTTATATTTTGTTATGAAGATATATTCAGTTCAATTGTTTATTATTGTTTCTCATACATTTTAGATAGCAAATGAACAAGAAAAACTGTACTTCTATAATTTGTAAGCTACCTCCAATTGATCAGAGTGAACTTAGGAGGAGTCTCTGTGTTCATGCAACTGAAAATCCAATTGAATATCCTAGGAACACTATGTTTACATCATTTACAAAGCATGAAAACTATATGGAGTCAACTGGTATAGAACCAATTGTAAATATATACATAATCATTATATTTTTGAAGGTGTTTTTGAATTGTATAATTTACAAAGTAACTTGCATTTGTGGAAGAGTGGATCATAAAAGGGAGTATCTACTTGAAATACTTTGCTGGTTTTTAATGAACTTTTTAACTTAGTTCTTATGGAAATAATTAGAAATAATAGTATTTAAAATTATACAAGTTATGGAAAGTTCATTTTGAGAGATTTGAGCCCAAAATAAATAATATTAGATGTGGAAACTTAAATATGTACATGATAGCTTTGTTTTCACTGTAGTTAGAAGAGCACGTTTATCATTATTAATCTTTGAAACATTTTACATCAATGTTGGTACCTTTACTTTTTCCATCAGTTTAATTAACAATCTGGAATAGCATAATAGGATAATATTATCAGTATTTCTACTTACTTTGTTTAAATATTTTTGACTCAATTTTTAACTTTGATTTGATATGTAATGAAATATGTGTTAAACTACTATAGTCAGAGAATTGTTAAAAGAGCTTCTTAGTTTTATTTGAACCAGGTCCCCCAAATCTGGTAAAAGGCCAGGTAAGAGGTGACTAACCATAGTTAGGGAAGTATTGGAATGACTGCATGAGCTTTAGTAAAACAGCAGGTGATACATAAGTTTCTGTCCATTACAATTATGGAACTTTTATGTATAGATGAAGATTATCTGTTAATATGTTTCAAAATTGGGTAATGTTAAGCTAAATGAAAACAGTACTTGAACATTAGCATGAAAAGCTAATGAAGTCATTTTCATTAAAGGCATAGGGATAAGTCATTTGATGTCAAGCTGCTTATTGTGCAAGCACTGTTAATTTGAACATTATATAGTGTTTTACATAATCCATAAAGCAATTACAATAGAACCTCGACATTAAGGGCACTCTTATGACTGTGTCCAAATGCCCTCTATAGCAAGATGCCTTTAATACCAAAATGAATTTTAAGACCCCACATTTGTTTGGTGTTTGCAGGACACGGGTATTTGTGAGTTGCACATTGCCATGACATGAAGCATTGTCAACAAGAGGTTTCAGGGGGTAGATTAGCTGTGCCCTTCTTTTCTTTATTATTGGTCACAAAGTTTCAAAGTACTTTTCTTCAGAGTTTGAACTGCTAAACATTTGATGTTTATTTTACTGTCAATGCCTGAAGTAGAAATCCTCTGAAAATAAAACAACAAATCACTGCTTGTGTCATTAGACTCTTTATGTGATACTGTAATATGATACTCTTGAGAACAACAAAGCACGCACACAGAAATAAGCTGACTTGACCCCTGCTCCAATGTGGAATTTATCAGCTTATGTATCCTACAGTGTTTACAATGAGAATTCCCCAGAGTAATAAGAGTGCACTTTGAGTCTGTGAAAATGTTTATTAAAGTATATAGTTTGGAGCCAATAAACATCCCAAATGTTTGAATGTTGGTCATCCTTTCTGGGATGTTTGGAATTAACATACAGGCATACAAATATAACCGCCCACTTTATTGAGTTCCTGTATAGTGAATGAGACTAAAGACACTGTCCTTAATCTGGAATATCAAGGTGCCCATTATTGGAAGATTTATTTTGGTTACAAATAGTAGAAAAAATAAAGAGACTGAAAAGGTCTGCCCTTAATTTCATGGTGCCCATTAATTGAGGTTCTACTGTATAATGTTTTAGGTTCCAAAATAACAGTAAATATTTTCATAGCAATAATTGTGTCTGTTCTAACAGACTTCTATGCTAATATTAGTATGTTGGGTTTGGTTTACAGCTGAACAAGAGCATTATGGAATAAATTCAGGGTCATGTTACATTATAGTTACTGTATGTAGAAACATAACACCACTCATAATTTTTGAGGAATTACCAAGGTTTATTCAGCTAAAAGTTATGGCCTAATATTTTATCTTATGCTGTTAATAAACAAAAAACATACAGCATCACAGCTCATAAATTTTACAACATTAATCTAATCTAAAACCTGTAGTTCATTAACAATATTAACTTTAAACTAATTACTAAAGCCATTGTTGATAACTCTCAAAACACACTTACCAACTATTAAATAGCATTTCATTCTTTGAAATATATATACCATTACCATTATAGATAATACAAATTCTTAAGAAATTGTTATAGCCTAATATATATAAAAATATAGTCAATACTGACACACATGCAGGAAAGATCACATGCTGTTACTGTGATCATAAGTACTACTAACTTCTCCAAGCAATTGTAACAATAACATAAGACTCTGAGTTCAGATTAAATACATGAACATCACACATCACAAATAAAGAACTGTCTGCCCTATGAGAATTTTTGATATGTAAGCATACCATGCAATTTGAAAGTGGTCAGTTACTCTTGGTATGTGCAGTTTTCACATAACACATGGTCAAGAAAGTCCTTAATCTGTTTTCATTCTAGCCTTTGTTCTTTGTCATTTTCTTGACATAACACCAGGTTGACTGTAAAGTTACACATTGTGCAAGGATGTTGACAGCAGCATCCCTCTCAGTGGTATTTCAGGTGATATTTTGAGGTTAAAAACCTCCCTTAAGTTTGAATGAGAATTATTAGTCACTGGGTAATTCTTGTTGCTTTGGGTAAGACTGATGTTACCTTTGAATTAGTATTCAGCTTATCTATTTTATTTGTCTGACTTAAAATCAGTTTTATGTGAGGATACCACATATTAAAGTGAAAAATATTGTATGAATTTGTTTGAGAAAACATGATTGACATTCTGGTAAATGATCTTGGCCAAGTCAGCTTTCAGAGAAGTTTGAGGGACTTTGCTGGCACTGTAACAAACCTGGGCACAAGAGAGCTCAATGCTGGCAACTTCAACACAGGGGAGACGATACAGCAGTAAAGGCTGCTACCAAGAAAGCCTGTTGGAACTGTGGGGAGCAAGGACATCTGAGGAGCCAGTGCAAGAAAAATACCACCAATAAGTCAGCTTCGGGAAACCAATAGTGGTTGGTGCTAAGGGATGCCCACCAACCTCCATCATGAAAGTCCCAACAGCTAAGTGTAAAATGTCAAGCACACATAGTATCTACGTGACAGGGAAGCTGGATGGCCAAAGGTGCAACTTTGTCATAGATTCTGCGTCTCAGCAGACCCTTGTGAGCATCAAGGTGCTGGATAACAAAGGAGTACCAGAAGCTGTACAGAAGCTCTGTGGTGTGAC
>NW_013667740.1:80657-85876 GCF_000517525.1 Limulus polyphemus
TCGGAACGAAGTTACAGAAAATTAATTAACAAACGGAGACGTAACAATATAAAAGCAGCACTGATATAAATAAATAGTAAATTAATGACATTTTCTGATAATTTTTAATGAAACATTGTTTTCATTTAATAAAACATAGAATATGTTTTGTTTTAAACTATAATGTGGAAATTAACTCGACTTTTACAGTCACTGACCATAGGTTGGGAAGTGTGGGTCTACAGATTGTTCTTGGGTACTAAAAAAAGTAATACATATCACTTGATCAAGTAATAATACAATTTGAAATCAAAGAATAATTTTAATTTCTGTTCAATTAGAGGACAATACAGTAAGAAAAAGTTTAAGTGCAGTATAGACAGGTCTATCTTGTATTATAATAAAGAGCTGTGAATATTATCACATCCTAATGGAGATATTTTCAGTAGTTGTGGAGAATTTGTATAATAAAGAATGTGAAAAGAGTTGATTTCTGCATGAAGTACATGTTGTTTTAAAAATATATTTTGATTAGAGTTAATCAACATGTTGTTTCTCTAGTCTGAAAGCAAAGCATTTTAAATTTATTAGTTTCAAACTTTAACTTATATTCCTTTTGTTGCTTACAATTATATTTGTTAATTATTAGCCAGGCTTCCTTCGAATGGTAAAGAAAAGAACTTCAGTTTTCAATAAATCGTATAACAAATATCAAAGTTCCTCGTTCAAATTGCCACCTTTGCAATCACAAGAAATTAATGAAGAATCTCTTTCTAATAAAACAGTAAGTGTTAAAAAAGCTAATTAAATAGACTGAATTAATTTCTTTATAAGTAGATAACGTTTAATATACAGATTTTTCTCTTTTTTTAATTTGTAAAATTTTTAATTTAAATCTAATTGTAAAATTGCTATGTAGAAAAACATGCTAAATAGTATGATGTGTAAGATGTAACTTCAAGGATCCATATAGTGTAAAAGAATTGTGTTTGCCTTTTAAAATCACTTCATTAACACAAGCAAAAGGATGTCAAAGTAGCTATGCTAGTTATCTGCAAGCCAATCTAGTTTTTAGTGTCAGGCTATATAACTGGGAAATTTCAGTTATCATAAGCATCTCTATATCATCAGATCATTTAGTGATACACACTTACTAGAAAAATTACATCATTTTTGAATTAAAATGTTTTTCATCACATGTTAGTACATGCACTTGATGCTTTTTTGAATAAATCATATTGATACAGTTTGATTATTTATTGAAATACCTCCACTGCAGTTTTAAAAAAGGTTCATTTTTAGGTTGTTTTTTTATTTCTATCATTTGAGTTGGCTTTTACATATCAAAATTATTTTTTATTGCATAAAGTTTCCCGGCTTGAATAAAAAGTTTGATAATTCTTAGAAACTTGTTGATACAATTAATTTGTAAACTAGTGCCTTAACTTCAATTGCATAGATCTAGGTTTTCACAATGTATATAAGACAGTAGTATGTGTTTTCTACTCCTTTAGTTATTATGTCAATTTTCTGAAATTTCTGTTCAGTTTGAACACGGAAAGCTACTCAAATACATACATCTAATTTTTCATGATTCTAAATCTGCCTGGGACCTGGATTTACTGATTGGTAATTAACTGCATTTCCTTGCAAGAAATATAACTCACGATGATCCAAAATAAAAGGTGTCTTTTCTGTAGTAAAATTAAGGTAATGGCTCAGGCTTTCCCTGCCTTTACACTTGAGTCATAATGGACAGAGGTCACATGGTTGAGAAGTGATGAGTGCAACCTGGCTTTGTGTGATGTTATAGTATTTTTAGTATTAAAAGACAGGTTTGCCTTTATCTAGCAGATTTTTCTTTATTCAAACTATTAGCAGAGTTAGAGATTTCATTAAGTATTGGTAACTTTTTGACTAAGTTTTAGTTAGAACTTTTTGATTTAGAAATTTAAATGTAACATTTGATTTCACTTTAGGTTTTTTGTTTTAGCTTGTGGTGTGAGACTTTATATTTTAACTTTAAGTCTGTTTTCAGTTAAAATTTTATAGTTTTTTCTTATACTTAATGGAGGTGGTACCATGTGTATAGTGTTGCTGTAGCACCACTGTGACACATAAGATTGCAGCTGAGTCCTGATACTTCAAAAACTAAAAATATGCATTTCATTTATACCAAACTATCAGAGTATCAGAGAACACTGACTGTTTGTAATCTCCTGTGTCCTTTGGTAGAGCTTTCTCATGCTGCTGAGCACACACTAAGTCACTCTTCCTCAGGAGCTGGTATCAGACACCATGCAACTTCTTTGGCTCAAGAGCATGTTATATGTCATATGTCACATGGTTATTAAGACACACATATACATAGTATTAAATCACTTAATATAATATATTACATTTTACAATTATTGTGTGTGTGTGTGTGTGTGTTTAAAGCATACACATTTGTAAAATGCTGATTATTTACATAATATATAATGAAATTTGCTTTTTTTTTAGTTATTCTTGTTGGCAGGATAAAAGGTGTGCAAAGCATTATAAAAGTAAGAGTTGTTAATATTGTAGTGAAGTCAGAAATATATTAAATTAATAATATATACATTTTTAAAATTTGTTTTAAGGTTAGTGATTTTTAATATGGTACCCGTTTTTTTTTGTTTTTTTCCTTTATGTTTAATTTAAAGGTAATTGAGTTACATGTTTTCTCTGGGTAATATACGTTTATTAAATTTAATATTATTGTAAGTAGTGTTGACTAATCAGTACTGCATATATTTTCTTTATTTAAAATGGACTCACAAAATTGAAAGTTAGGTGTAGAATATTAAATGGTGAGGTCACATATCTAATAAATTATGTCAGGGCTCTGGCACTAAAACATTTTGAACTACACCATTGGTTTGGGTGCATAGGGGGTGGCAGACACTGGACTGGTGAAAGAGAGCTCACTAAGATTCTTAATTCCATTATCTCTGTCACCCATCCAATAAACTCACCACAGACCCACTTGCTCCTGTTTTGTAACTGTGATTGTTGTGTGTTAGTAAAGGTTGTGGTGAACCTTATGTGTTTTGACTCTTTCTTCAAGAGAAACTCAGAGTTTAGAGAATATACGGACACACACTACATAATATTTTATTTTCTGACTTCCAGTTAGTGGGCCCTAACTGCCTACTTTGCAAAAAATCCATGTACCAAGAAATGCTATGACTATTTAACTCTGAAATGGAGATTTTAATAATTTAAATCTCATTCTCTATGCTTCTGATCACATGCTTTTGGGCCTTTTAGAATCTCTAACCTTGATGAAGATCTGTCTCTCAGTACAAAAATTAGGAATGAAATAAACTTTTAGTATTCTTTAAAACACAATTGATGCACAATATTTTAAATATGTTTAAATTTTTGTCAAACAAACTGTAGTGTTTCTTTTACCATATTTACTTATTTATCTATAAGCAAAATTATATTGGTATGTTCCTCTTATAATTTAATTAATGTCTTGAATGCTTTCATTCCCATCACTTCACTTTATGTAAGAATCCTTTCTCTTTTTGACTTTCAAAAAAAACATATTAGTATGTTTAAACATTAGTTCTCTTAAGTTATTCAATTGTGTGATATATATTTAAATGCTCTGACAAATTGAAACTGTAATTCTTGATATACATTCTTTTTTAAGGGTCAGCAGAGTCATTCACATAGTGCAGAGTTAGCAACATCTGTGAGTCCTTTGTGCCTAGAAGATAACACTGATTTGTCTGTAATTGGTAGATCAGAGGATAATCTTCCCAAAAAAAGAAAACTGCTTGGCATGTCTCATCAAATTTTGTGGGGAAAAGTTTCGGAAAAAAAAATGTTAGTCACCAGAAGCAATACAGAAGCCTTTCTGAAAGGTATTTCATAATGCTTTTTCATACCTTATATAATTGTAAGTGTAAAATACATCAGTCTGAAAGTCCACCTTTTTCATATATATATATTTTATTTACACATAAAAATATATGACTGACTAATTTTATTATTGGGTGATATAACTGTAGCGATATTTTATTCTAAACTGAAGGTTAAATGATACATCAACTACTAGTTTTTTTATAAGTCTTTAATTAGTATAAAGGGTTGGCTCTGTGTTAGAGTCCTGGACTTTAGAGCTGTTGAGCTTGATTTGAAACCACGAAATAAACACAAAATTTTCTGTGCATTTTAAGCTGTGGGTGTATTATAAAGTGCAATGACAAATTATACAAAAGTACTTTTCACAAAAAGAATTAATGTTCTACTTACTTTTCATTTCAAGTTGATATGCTTAGCAGGATTAAATCATTCAAAATTTCTTATTGAAATCTATTTTGATAACAGTAATTTTTTCAGAACTTCCATTATAATGTTGGAAAAATGTATAGATTTCAGTTTTGGAGCCTATTATTCCCTCTGTCTTTCCTGTCTTTCTTTCTTTTCTGAACTTTTTAGAAATAGTAATACCAGTGCAAAATGTACAGATTTTGTTTGTGCATACACCTCTTTTTTTATTTCAATAAATTAATATTTTTTGGGTTCTCTGGCTTTCCACTTATGTATAACACTTGGTTTTCTGTCACCTTGTAGGAGTGTCAAGGATTTAAATATGAGTAGGCTGGGATTCTTTTACAGCAAGTGTCTGTGACTTGTTGGCAATAAATTCAAACAATAAATAGACAGCATACAATCCACTTGTTTTAAAATAATGTATTCAAAACAAGTCAAATGTACATACAAAAAGTCATTATACTATAGCCTATAGGATATCACAGTTGTATCCAACACCCTAAATAATTCACTTTTCTTGTCAAAAGTTCACTCAGGCTGATTCAATTACTTTAGAATCTAATTGACAAGAGAAATTATTTTCCTCTACTCTGTTTTTCCCTATAAAATCTGTGATTAATTCACTTACATTAACCCGTGGGTTACCACAGTTATATTCTGAACTTTAAACAATTGTCTCCTTTCCTTCAAAGTCCACACAGGCGGGTTCAATCACTTTAGAACACCCTGCGACAAGACAAATTATTCCCTTTATCTCTGTTAAGCTGTGAAACTCACTTTAAAATATCCCATTAAGGCTGATCACTCACACACCAGCTAACTTAACGTTATCTAACTTTTTTTCCTGACTGAACTTCACTTCTTTTTTTGCAGTTGATCATCTATATATATATATATATATACCTTGTCCACCCAAGGCCTCAAACTTT
>NW_013667740.1:86801-126699 GCF_000517525.1 Limulus polyphemus
AAGGTACGTGATCACTCACACACCACGCTAACTTAACGTTTATTCTAACTTTTTTTTTACCTTTTCGTACTGAACTTACTACTTCTTTTTTTGCAGTTGTATCATCTATATATATATATATATATACCTTGTCCACCCAAGGCCTCAAACTTTCAACAAACTAGGAGACACTATGATGTTATAATACTCACATAACAAGAAAATTTATCGCCTTTAAAGTAATTCATTTTAACACTCTTGTTATGAAAACTAAATTAAATATTAAATCAATAAATGAACTAAATAATAACTCTTACACTAAACAGTCTTGTATATCCAACAAGTGGTAAACATGATATGTACATATATTGAATTTATTGGTATATCTAGGCAATCCTGTCCACTATATTATAAATTGTGATGTGGAATATATTTGCTCAGATTGAACAGAAAATCCAAGTTGTTTGAATAAATAGTGTCTACACCAATCGAATATCCTTCAAGTCCATTGGATTTAATCAGCATAGATAGGTTGACAATAGCTGGTAGAGCTTGTTACAAAAAATAGCTATTTTCAATGATAGGTTATCCCAAACATTTTGTCATATTTCCTGTTTCCCTATCATCTGTAAAAAAACATGGAAACAGATGCAAGATTTTTCAATTAAAGTTTTTTCCAAACTTTTGTTGAGTGTAGATTTATAGTAAGTTTGCAGCCTTAGTAGGCTAGATCAGTAAACCATCTTGTATGTCTTTGCATTATGTATTATTCCAATTTTTCTTAGCAAAATGTTATAGGACCAGTAATGAGGAATATCACCAGTTATATATATGTTTTGCTCATTTTGCTGTTTTTCATTTGATCTTTAGTTAGATCTTCTAATTCTTGAGAATGAGACTGATAAATTGTGTAGCCTCCAAACCTCTATTCATTAAATATGTTGCATTTTTCCTATTAATATTTGATTATTGGATAAAGGCTGCAATGAAGTTAATACAAGTGTTACCATGTTTTTGACTCCAGTGAATATCAGAGAGAAGGTAAAAGCTTGGACTAATTTAAATGTTAAGAATTCATTTATTTATTAAGAAGAAAGAGTTGTATGAGTTTTTAGTTATTTAAACTTTAGCATGTATGTGTGAGAAGAAGAAGATTGTAAATTAATTCAACATTGCCGACATAATGAGCCCTAAAGTAAGAAGTTAATAACTTTCTTTTAACACCTATATGTATGCATAAAAAATTTTTATGATAAAAAAGCACTTGTAAATGTGTGTCTTATTTTGTAGATTAGAGAAGTTGAATTAACGTTTGATAGGTGTTACACAGAACCAGAAACTACCATACACGTGATGTAATCTGTTGCTAAACATGATCACTATTTATAAGTCTCAAAGTGGGTTCCTCGTCACCGAATTTGAATGATCACTATTTGTTGAAATATTGTTATTACTGGCACTCTATGTAAAATGTGTATATGTTAGTGTTAGTTACTACCCCAGGTGTGCATACGTTTAGGATGCTTAACACAGGTAGCATAAAATTGTTGTATAGCTTATGTGTTACTGGAATGAAGAATTGCTAGCAACTCAAAATAACATTTGTGAGGTTCATGTAAATGTGAAACAGTGTGACTTACATTATGTGAGCTAACTTAGGTACTTCTTAGTACAAATATATATATAGTGGTATATACAAACACACATAAAAGTTTAAATATGGGTTTCAGAAGGCCATCGAGAGCCATCATGGGTTCTGGGGTAGAATTGTAATGATGCTGCCCACATGCATAAGTGATTGAAGGCATGGTTAATGTTTGCTTAAATGTTCTGTACTGATTTGATACATTCTGTACACATTTTTCTTGATACTCTCATGGACACAAAGGAAATATCCCTGGTCTTCCCATATCTTTCCGTGGGCCTAGGTTTCAGAACAATTCCATTAACTTTCATTGCATATGTTTTTATCTGTACACTTAGAGACATCTAAAACAAATATTTTAAGAGGATAAATATAATATTCTGATGTTATTCTGTCAGGTGATAGGGAGTACCAAGGTGTAACTGATCCATTAGAAATGGTACAAATAGTACGTGAACATCCAGAAGTGGGGTTTTTATATCTCACCAAAGCTGTGCCAAAGTCTTCTGTACACTACCATCCATACAGTCTAAAGTAAGTATTTTTAGTTAATTAAATACTTCTTCTTTTCATTGGTGTTTCATTACAAAGTTTTGTTTCCCCTTCACTGAGTATTAATCCATTTGCTGCAGCTGGGATGTATATTTCCCAGTGCTCCCACCCCCTCACACTGCAACTGGGACAAATGTTTTCCATTGTCGATGCTGTTTACACCTTCCTCTACTGGGTCCAGGTTTATCATCACTAGATGGAGAGCTAGCATCCACTATTCATCATCATGCATTTGAACACCTCTACTGGGTCCAGGTTTATCATCACTAGATGGAGAGCTAGCATCCACTATTCATCATCATGCATTTGAACACCTCTTGACTAACTTTCACTATCTTCTAAGCTATCCGAGTTAAGCACATCAAGCATAATTACATAGTAATTAGGGTTACCATTCGCTGCACTAGCGATGCAGGCACGGGCGGCATGCAGTTGTCATACATTCTGCTCAGGCATCTTCTTGGTTGCTGAAGGATTGAGTGGAAAACGTTGAGAGAAACCATATATCAACATTAGGTTGGATGGCAGTAAATACTTTCCAACTCATTTTACTACCATACATGCTGCAATTTTGAATGACAGTGGGAAACATTTGTCCCAGTTGCAGTGTGAGGGGGTGGGAACACTGAGAAATATACGTCGCAGCTGTGGTGAAAAGGTTAAAGATAAAATTGAATATTTTTGATAGCTTAGTGTCTCTGTTCTATTTATATAAGGATTTACACAATATCATTTAATTGTAAAAATGGTAACAAAGTATCTGTTACTTTAATTTTGCAGCATTTTGCTGCTCATCCTTGCTATCAAATGAAGTTAATATCTGCCATAAAGTATATATATATATATATGTTGTCATTCTTATTGTGACATATAACATATTTTTAACACAGATTTTTACAATGCATATAATTGAGTAGCAAGATAATACACTCACATACAGATAAGTATCCAAAAGACATATTCTTAATATAAATTTAATAATGAATAAAATGTGGGTTGGTTTGTTTTGAATTTTGTACAAAGCTACATTAGGACTATCTGTGTTAGCCATCCCTAATTTAGCAGTGATAGATTAGAGGAAAGACAGCTAGCTAACACCACCCACTGCCAACTCTTGGGCTACTCTTTTACATCTGAAAGCACAAGCAAGTTCAGTATGACAGGGATTCAAACCCATGACCCACAAATTGTGAGTCGAATGCCCTAACTACCAAACCATGCTAGGCCTAATAAAATGTGAGAATGAAATGAGCTTACATGTAAAAAAAAAAGTACAAACTAAATTATTATTCATTTAAGGAAAAAACGATAATAACTTACACCAGACTGCCTTGGATGCATAAGAAGAAACTGTTATTGACTGTGCATGCTGCATATCTAGAAGCTGTGCTTTTCATACTGTAAAGCAGCGTAAGCATCATCTTTCTTCTCTCAATGAAATACTTCCAGGAACAGTTGGTTAGCAACCAACTAAAGTTAACATTAAAGTTAAAGTTCAATAATGAATATAAATGATAGCTAACGTCAGATATCATACTTCATCTATATCATGGCTATTCCACCAGGTGGACACAAAACTAGAGATACGTAAAAGCATTCTGATGCTGATATCACGCAGATGGCTAAAACTGATGATATACATATTAAACAAGACAAAAATGACAGTGCCATCATATATCATGAAATTTCCAATAAAAAGAATAAAATTTTTACTATTATACACAAAATTTAAATATAATTTCAGAATTTTAGTTAAAAATAAACTAAGTAGGTTTCAAAGTATTGCTCTAAATGTTACAAGTTTATTATAGCATCACAGGAAAATCAGTATCAAGCTTTCCTTCCCATAAACTGAATATTTAATAATTCCTTCATTTGGTCCAATCAAGTTGAAAACTGTGTTATCATAGAATTTTGCTTAAAGAACTTTACAAATTAGCAAACAAAGCTGTTACACTCTATCTGTTTCAATTTCACATAAATCAGTAAAAGGTTAATTAACAAGCAAGAGGAGAGACAAATCCTGAGAACATAAGAGCCAAGTGAAATATTTCAAATACTAGTATGTTGTTCTACTGTTAATTCCTCCATAAGGTGATTTAGTTTAAAGCTTATTTTTTAAATTTTAATTTTATATACAATGATATAGCATAATTTAAAAAACATTAAAAGTTCTAATTAAAAAACTGGCGAAAAATTTGTCATGAGGTATTCTGGATGATATATATTCATTGATATAATTTTAAAGCTAGTATGTCCTTCTTAAGTGCTAAGGTATTTTTAAACCAATTCAGTATAATACATTTAGTCAAACTTTTTCTAGTTTACTTAAGAATGATTGATTTACAGTATCAAGTACCTGTGAAAGGTTATCAAGGCACTTTTTACATACTTTGTCACTATTAATTTATTTTCTGTTTGTTTGTTTTTTGAACACATTTTCATAATAAGTAAACTTTATGTATATATATATATACATATATATACTATTCTCTATATATGCCTTGTGGTTAAGGTACTTAACTTGTAATCTTTGAGTCACGGAACCCAAACCCAGCACTGAACAGGCTCAACGTTTTAGTCATAGATGTATTATAATATGGTGGTCACTGTTACTAATCATTGGTAAATGATTAGCCCAAGAATTGGCGATTGGTGCTACGGAATGGTTGCATTCTCTCTGGTCAGTACTTGAAAATTAAGGACAGCAGCAGATAGCCTTAGCAGCTATGCCATAAACAAAACTAATAAACTGCATTCTATGTTCCACAAATTTTGATTAAATGAGTTTCATCATATTTCAAATGGAAGTGCATTTAACATGTAGTCAACTAGAACAGTAGAAATGCATCACAGTGTTTTAACAGTACAGTGTGATGATTTTTTTTTAAAAGCTAATGTTTATCACTGATGCTGCAGTATAACACATTTAGAAGCTGAGAATCAAGTTGACAAGAGTTAGCATCCTCTTTTTCTTATAAACAGATTGCCAGAAAACCCAGCTTTTGGTGTGAAAACGTTTCTATGGAGTATACAAATACATACATACATACGTGTCAGAGTCATGTTAATATCTTTTACTTGATTCAGCAGCAAAATCAGTTATTTTATCAGTTACAAGTTATTAATGACTTAGAAAAATACATGAGAAATTAGACTTGTTCTAAGTAGTGTAATTATTTTTATTTTGAAAGTTAGATATAACTAGCATAAAATATCTGCACTCTGCTGCAGGGGTTGAGTGCCCATATGATTCACAGAGGTCCCAGTGTACTTGTCAAGCTCCTTCATTATCCTCATTTACCCCAAAAACAAACCTCATTAGGAGTACATATAACATGCTTAATCCACGTTTAGTTTGTAAATAGAGGTATGAACACAGTTTAAAAAAATTGCATTACAGGAATCTCAAGGTGGACCAGGAATAAAAAATATTATGCCAGATTTGGGTTAATCAACCTGTAAAACTTACTCTTAGATGATGTTCTGAACACATTTTATCTTCCCTTCTCCCATCTTATCCCATTATAGGGAAGAACACCCCCTGGGTCCTTCCTGAGTAGTTTATGGATGAGTATAATATCACAAAAAGAATATTGGTCAGTTGTTCATGGTACAAGTGTTATATGAATCATATTGTGTCTATCAGATTAAATATATTAGTTTTTGTACAGAGTATCTTTGAAAAAAAACTTTCAGCTTCAACTCAGTATTACTTCATGTTATTTACAGGGTTGTTAAGTATCAAGACATTGACAAAATGAACTATTTCACTATTAGTCCCAATGGTGTGGTCCAAGTTACAGATGGAGTAGCTGAATTTACCCACTTGCACAATTGGGAAAGGGAATACAAGCTGTACTTGAAACTGACAAAGGTGCAGTGTACTTACTGTAGGTGTATTCTAAGGTGATTTATTACATCTAATAACACTTTATGTAAAAAGCTAATTTTGTGTTTATGAACCTTTGCTTACAGGGCATTCTCTTGGTTAAAGTATTTGATATCACACAGCATGTTTTTTGCTAACCTGAGTACTAGATTAATGTATATAGCAGTGAAATTTAGCTTTGGTGTTTAAAAATACCATGCAACTAATCTAATTTTTTAAACAACTGCAGACATTGCTGTGTTATATTATTATACTTATGCATAGATACATACTTATAATTTAAGGATGACGAGGAACTTGTTGGTATATCTAGGCCATTCCATCCAATATACTAAACTCTAAGAGTAAAAGTAAGACACTCAAATTCAGCCATTATTATTCAAATATTCAACAAGCTTTCCCTTGAGCTCCCTAAAATTAACTGTATCTTCCGCAGCTAAAGGCAATCCTTTCCAAAAGCCAACCACCCTGTTAGAAAAATAAAACTGTCTTAGCTGAAGATTACTCCTACCCTTCCAAAAATTTATATTTCTGTCCCCTAGTCTTACCATTTTCACCATTAACTATGAAAAAAGATGATGCATCAACATTATCAATTTCCTTTAAAATCTTAAACACTTCAATCAGATCCTCCCCTAACGTTTTTTTTTATCAAGAGAAAATAATTAAAGAGATCTTAAGCTATCCTTTTATGACAATCTTTCTATATCAGGTATCATCCTAGTAGCCCATAGCCCTCCTCTGAACCCTTTCCAACAATTCAGTGCTCTTTCCAAGGTAAGGAGCCCAAGAATGAACACAATACTCCAAATGAGGTCTATCCAATGACCTACACAATAATGTTATAACCTCTTTTAAACTTGTGTTTAATTTTTCTGTAAATACAACCTAAAATCCTATTTTTCCTGCCACTAGTAACAGCACATTGCTTGGATGGCTTAAGAATCAGAACACCAAGATTTTTTTCTTCCATAGCTCTGTTAAGATTATTCCCATCAAAAATGAACTCATAATTCAAATTGTGATATCCCAAATGCATTAACTTGCATTTATCATAATTAAAAGCCATTTGATATTTATTTTCCTAACTTACCACATAACAAAAATCCTTTTGTAAAGGAGGATCATCCTCCTGACAGCCAGCAACACCCAAAACTTTAATATCATCAATAAATTTAAATCATTTATTGACCATTCCTTCATGTAAGTCCTTGATGAAAATTAAAAAGAGCAAAGGTCCTAACACTGAGCCTCAAGGGACACAACTTGTGACATGAATCCAGCTCAAGTGAACTCCACTGATAATAACCTCTGCTTTCTTCCATCCAGCCAGTTTTCTATTCAGTGAACCAACCTACAGAGATAATTTTTTAACAAACCTTTTATGTGGCAGCTTGTGAAATGCTTTCTGAAAATACAGATACATCAAATCCACACCCATACACTCATCTACATAAGCAGTAATATTAACCTCTTCAAAGAATGTCAAACCTTTAGTAAGACAAGGTTTTTCCCCTACTGAAACCATGTTGACTATCCAACAAGCCCCCCAGTGGCACAGTGGTATATCTGCGGATTTACAATGCTAGAAACCAGGTTTTGATACCCGTGGTGGGCAGAGCACAGATAGCCCATTGTGTGGCTTTGTACTTAACTACAAACAAACTATTCAACAAAATTTAAACTTTTTTAAATGTCTTTGCAAAACATCTTTTATCATACTTTCAAAACTTTTTCCCACCATTGATAGTTAAGCATTACTATATATATTTATAATTAGAATAAATCTTTATACATTTGTTTTTACATATTTCAAAATTATTTATAATTCCTGAACAAATATTTTTTTCATGCTCATATGCTTTTATAATTTGATTTAGTGAATTATATATATTAAAATTAAAATAAAATTTATTGGTTACTCTCTAAAAGGTAAAATTTTATATCATAACGTATTCATTGAACTATAATTTTTTTTACCCACAGATTCCAACATTTGCAAATTTCAGACTTTGGAAAGCATTTAATGTGTGGAAGACAAATGTTCTTCATAAGAAGAAATTAGCTTGCATAGAGAAATTAGAGGATTCTCTTTTCATATTAAATCCAGTAAGTCATGTAAAGTTAATATTTTATTTTAGATTTATATAAATTCAAATATGACTGAAAGATTAATATTAGTTCTTAAATTATTTTTTTTAATGCAGTAAATATTTTGTTTTGTGTTCTTAATTACTTGTTTGTTTCAATTCTCAGGTCCTTCAGAAAGCATTATTCATGATACAAAAAATGTGTCTCCAATTGAGAAAAGGAAGGTTATTCAGAATAGAAAAAGGAAAGACTTGTACTCTAGAAGAATTCACCCACATGACAAATCAAGAATGTTTAGAGGTAGGAAAAGTTTTTGAGTTATGGACAAAAAGTTCAAATTAACAATATTATTATGTTTCATGTGTAAATATGAATATGAATTCTTTTGTCTTTTACTTTAAAAATTTTAATTTTATTGTTTAAAACATTTGAAACCTATTAATTTGGTTTAACAAACTAGGCACTTAATGTTTCATCTCCTATAAAATAGGATAAATTTGAACTTTTGCAACTGGAACACAAATTAGAAAGAATAAAACTGCACAAAAAAATGAAACACACTACGTCCATACCTTAGATGAGTGTATGAAAATGGCTTTGGTCCCCCCCCCCTCATCCACTATTTTACGAAATATTTGTTTGGTGTTACCCCATTTCATGTTAGGTACTACAACTTATTACATAACAACATTTGATGTGGATTTTCATGTTACAAATCAAAACTTTTTATTTTTAATGCATTTTAAAATTTTGATCTTTAATTTTGTCTAAACGTACTAAATATAATCTTTCTTATAACTCGTTTACAGAACCTTTTCTCTTCTTTTGCACTTTGCATGGCCTACCTGAGTAAGTGGTTCCATTTTATTGCACATTTTTGCATGTTTAATTGAATGAAACACTGTATCTCTACATCTATCTAGGACAAATACACTTCTATAGTAGGTTTATAAACGTATTTGTAGGGGAAATAAATAGTGTGCTTATGACTAATCTGCTATTCAAATAAATAATGTTTTTATGGAAATCCTGTGACAAATGTAACAACAGCATATTTGTACAGTTTTGTCCTTGTCACCCATTTCTTTTGATTCCTCCCTTCCCCATTTAAATGACACCTTTGGGCCAATATCTTGTTTTCTCTCCCCCTCACTGGATATTGGGGCTCATGCCAATAGGCTTGCAGATGAATTATATTCTGGGATCAGTATGCCTCAACCCCTGTATAATTTGGAAGCCCATGCTTTGGCTTACCACTGGTCTGAGTTTCCTTTTTTTACTCGTTGCAGTTGTATTCTCTTCTACCTCAGTGGGGTTTGAATCCCAATACTTTTCATATGTTTTCCAAACCTCAGTTCTCCTGTATCTGCTCATCTTATATTCCCTCCTTCATTCCCTTTCCTCTATTCTCTATTCTTAAGTCATTCTCAAAACAGTAAATCATAACAATATTCAGCTGATTTCAGTTCAGCTGTTTGTATTTACCAATGGAGAACAATGTGCTTCACATGAAGGGGGGGAAACACATATTTTTATTTTATTTTGGTTCACATTGCATTTCTTTTTTCTTTAATAATGCTTTTTTTTTGGTTTATGTAAATGTTTTTTCAAGAATTCTGTTAATTTGCCTTGTAATTGAATTACTTATTATTATTAAGCATTATGCTTTATTAATGTGTTTATTTGTATTTAGGTTAGTGAAAAATTGGTAGACTTCAGAGTTTTTCTCAAGCAGAAAGTGTTCAAAAGTTTTCTACTTTTCATGGAAAGTAAAGGATTTTATTTTGACTTACCACCATCTGAAAAACCATCAGGTAAGGTGATAAGCAAATAAATTTACTTATTGAGCCCCCCTCCCTCTTCCATGAGAAAATATATCATTGCTATTTGGCAAACATATTTCTTGAATTCAATTTAGGGAAGCTAAGGTTGAGTTGTGCCACATGATAATGATCCTTAAAATAATGTATGTGTTTTTTCCCACTTATGTTCAATCCCTCCATTAAGTCCTGGCCATAGAGTTGCTTACTGACTTTCACTTTGCTATAAAAGAACATGGGTCAGTTGAATCGTGAAGTTTACAAGACATTCAGTGCATAGTTTGCTGTACACATAATTATTGTTTGGCAGTGTTTCTTTATCTGTTTGCTTTAGAATACTAATGTTTGGTAATTATAAGCCATTCACATATGTGTAGCTGCTGCATTCCTTCTTATCAGCACTAAGATACAGATTAGATTCTAATTTGGATTGAGTTCATTAATCTTATTATACAGTTCAGCTTTCATTGAGAAGTTAAGGGATGTAGCCAGCACTATAGCATTGGTTGTTTTTGTTTCTTTGTTAAAAAATAATGTGGATATATTTTTCTACACAAAGAATTTAAGTAATTTACATGAAAGTTAAATTTTTATTAAAAATATCAGAAGATAGTGGAACGTTTTAGAATATTGAAGTAGTCATTTGTCTCCTTCCCCACCTCACAAATTATCAGAAATTCTACTCTGAAGTTTTTCACAATGACTTATCATGTAACTCTGTATGGGTCATTGATTTCTTGCTTCCTCTCTTGTTTTGATTACTTCTCCATGATGACTCTAGAAAATTGGGTAATATGTTATCAGTAAATAGATAAAAATTTGCAAAACGTGCAAGGGTAAATAATAAAAAGGGCATAACAGCAGAAATGCAAGATCCTGCAAAGTGACATAATTTCATGGTTTCTGTAGACATTCTGTGTCATTTCAAACAGAATAATAGGGATTTTACATTTGAAGATGTAGAAGTAAATAAATTGTGAAGTTTTGCAATTTCCCTCAAAAAACAATAAAGATAATGATATACTGTATTTTATGTTGTTCTTTGTATACTTCACACTTCCACCTAATTTTATCAACCAACCAAACATGAGCAGAAGAAGTCCGTAAGAAATTCTTAGTGTGCATAAATTTATGTACATCAGCTCTATTTCAATATGATGCAATGTTTTCATCGTGTAACATCAGCAAATATGATAAGGTGGGCTGCCTCCACTCTGCAAGTAATACTCAGATAGTTGAATTTTAGTGGATGTGATGCTTCAATTTCCATTGTTTCATGACCCCAGCTATTACTATTACATTTTAGATTTTTTGCATCAATTATTTTTAAATATTAAATATGATAGTTCTGTGTCACAAGGAACGTCAAGAGCCAGCACGGGCCTCCTTTCTCTCGCTCTCTCTTTTTTTAACATTTTCAAGAATTTATTAAAAAGAAGATCCTAAATTAGGACACAACGACCTCATAAACCAGACAAAACATAGCAGCAGCCTTTTTACCTCACAGTATAAGCGTAAAAACGTTAATAAAGTAACAACAAATATCTATTAAATCTATAAAGTAACAAATACATATTAATTATTACTCAATTTCTTCAAGTCAAAGAAAACAATAGTTTGCCATTTCTTGATGTATTGGTAAAGAAAAAGGAAAATAAGTTAGAAACTACTACTTACCATAAACCATGTCATACAAATTCACAAAAAATCTCAGCTTTTTATTCTTATGTGTATAGGTCCTTAAAGTTATACTCTAAACAAGATGATTTAAAAAATGAATTATTATTGATTAAATATGTAGCATTAGATAGAGGTTTCTTACCAAGTCTTGTAGATAGAGCTGTGAAGAAATTCAGTAGAATTAAGAATAATGATCAAAAAGTGAATTAAAATCAATAAAACTGAAATGGTATGTTTGCCATATGTCCCTGTTTTATCTTGCCAAATCTTTCAGAAATTTAAGAAGCAATGTAAAAATTTTATTCCAATTTACAAACCTTTGAATAAAATTAGCCAAATGTTAAGTAAAACTAAGGATGTAATTACCTGATTGGAAAAAACAGGTATTTATAAAATTGAATATGATTGTAGAAGTGTGCACATTTGTCAAACTAAAAGAAATTTAAAATTTAGAATAAACGAACATAAGAGAAATATTAAAAATCAATGTGAAATTTCTGCATTAGCTGAACATGTAAGTCATACCGGTCATTTCATTTGTTGGGAAAAAAAACTGTTATCTTGGCTCAACCGAATGATATGACTACTAGAAATATCAGAGAATTTATTGAAATAATTAAACATAATAGCAATGGCCAAACTTTGAATAAGTATGAAAGGTAGGCAGGTCAAAAAATACACAGATGGTGTGACCTTCTTTAGGGTTTGGCATATATTTATATAGTAGTATGAGTCACATGATTAACAACCTTGGTATAAATAGTTTTGGAACTGTAGTTTTTAGACTTAGCACTTCTGAGGATGACATGATACACATTGAAACATGTAGCATGGTTGTTTTGAGACTGTTAAATGATCTCAGAATAAAGATTTTAATTGTGTAAGTTAAAAACGTTGATTGTTTGAAAATTGTTTAAAATATTTTATTTTTTTAATTGAATGAGACATTATGTTTGAATGGATTTGTCTAAATGAGACTCTTGTTATGTATACCTTTAACCATTCCAAACTCTGTGCTGGTGTTTCATCAGGGGTAAACGACCTCTGGTACTAATTGATGCCTTGATCTTTCTCACCTTCTCATGCCTGTCCTTGTTTAG
This sequence comes from Limulus polyphemus, assembly GCF_000517525.1. Taxonomy (NCBI): domain Eukaryota; kingdom Metazoa; phylum Arthropoda; class Merostomata; order Xiphosura; family Limulidae; genus Limulus; species Limulus polyphemus. Next base: position 99,561 of record NW_013667740.1, read on the forward strand.
CATTCAAGTTACTGGAGACAAGATGACTATTCTCTATATGATGTCTGATAGTTCTAACCAGGATGGGGAACACCTTTCTACTTAATGTTCTCCATGAGTGCACACTGATTGAGTCAGTTTCATGACTTGGCCAGCTTTATCAGGTTTAGATATAGGGGGCCTTAGCCTCAAGAGCATGTCCATTTTTTTGGCTGTTACTACATATTCTACTCCTCTGACAATCTTCCATTAAAGGTACAGGACAGCACATTGAGGTTTGACCCTGAATACCTGTTTTGCCACCACTTATGACTACTCTTTTAAAATAAATTTCAAACAGGTGCTTACCTCTGAAATACATTCTCTCACACCTCCCCACTATCAAGAGATATGTGGTTTCCATCACAACTACAACTATAACATCTGGATGATGGCAAGAAAGCAGAGCTTATATACATCCTTCTTGTGGATGTGGAATAAGTTATGTAGGAAAATGAAAACTTGATAACTTTATGCACACTCTACATTCAGTTTTAGTCACTTGCTTGTTGATAGCATGAGAGCAAGTCAATAGGGAAAAGCTTTTTTTGTATTTCAGTGGTATACATAAACGTAGTTGAAATTTGTTTATATCTAAAAATGTAAATGTTTGTTTGTAGTTAAGCACAAAGCTACACAATAGCCTAACTGTGCTCTGCCCACTACAGGTATTTCTAGCATTATAAGTCCACAGACATACTGTTGTGCCACTGAGGGGCCTAAAAAGTTTGGGTTGATTTCAGCAAGCATCAAATCAAAACATTAGGGTTTGTGAATTTCCTAAATTTCTATGACAATAATGTGGCACTTATAGTCTCATAGCAGGAAAGTTGAAATAGTTTTGTTACCTGTTTTAGACATTTGCTAGTTCTCAACCTTAGTTATCATGGTGTTATGCAAATTTCCTGTATGTCAACTTTTAAAAGTTGTAGGCTAGTGTTCTAAACATGTAATGAAAGCTTTTTTGTTTGTTTTTAACTATGTTAGCCAGTGTGGTTTTATTTTCAGTGGAGACTCACAGAGATCAGAACAAAGTGATAAAAGCTTAACTTGGTGTTACATTGCTAGAAGAAAATATGTTTCTAAACAACTTTCACACAATTATAGTCCTTATTTTTGGAAAGGTTTTATCATTTTTAACTTCACTTGAGTTATGATATCGTAGTATGATGGAAAAATAAAAATATTTTGTGGAACAAGATGAAGTGGAGAATTGTCAAGCTTAATTTCTCCTCAACAGTATGAAGTTTCATTTTGCACTGACAAAATCACTTTGTTAGGCCATGTTTACATTATGTTTTATCAGCCTAAGCAACAGCTTGAATTAGCAAAGAAAAATACAGCATGTGTGTGTGTTTTTCATAGCAAAGCCACATCAGGCTGTCTGCTGTGTCCACCAAGAGGAATCAAACCTCTGATTTTAGCAATGTAAATCCATAGACTTAATGCTGTCCCACCAGGAGATGAAGAAAAATAATTGAAAATTACCGTATTTCACGGAATATAGGAACCACCCTTATGTTGAAGACAAAGTTTAGTTTACTATACTAACTTTACTAACTCCATTACTATAATTTATTTTTTTTATTATTTAGAGAGCATTATAAATAGTTATGTTTTTAAAAGAAAAACTACTATTGTTATAAATAACACATTCAATTGAACTAAACTATGCATGTCTATTTGAATATATTTACACATGGCTTGTGTATATCGTATATATATACATATATATTATTCATACCTTCGGTGTATAGGATGCAAGCAGATTTTGACATCAAATTTTAGGGTAAAAAAGTGCGTCTTATACACCGAAAAATAAGGTAAATTAAAAAAACATTTATGTGTATAAGTGAATGTAAAATAGCTTTGAAAGCTATTTAATATACTAAAAGAAACATTCCGATCAATAGTTGAAAAATTTAGCTTTCTTGTAATTTTGGTATGGTAAAATACAGTTTTTATTGTACATCAAATATCATAAACACAGTGAAACTGCAAGTGGTGTTTTTGAATCAAAAGAAAAGAAAAAGCAAAACTTACAATTTCAAAATAAAAACTTTATTGGAAAGTTTTACAAGAAAGTATTTTGACATAAAAATTAATAATTAATATCTAATATATAAAGATAAACATTTTAAATTATTGCTTAAAAGAAAATTTTGTAGAAAATATATGAATTTTTAAGGCTGAAAATTCACACAAATATCACACATAAAATATGATATATTTTTTTTACAGCACCTACATAACCTTTATTTTGTTTGTAGTTAAGCACAAAGCTACACAATGGAGTATCTGCGCTATGCCTACCACGGGTACCAAAACCTTTTTTTTTTTTAGTATTATAAGTCTTCAGACACATAATTTGAAGAAAGGTCATGTTAAATTTCAAACAATTTTATCTTGTAGTTTTTTTATTTTGTAATGAAGTAAAACAAACCATGTGACAGGTGCATTGAATTAATAAACCAAACCATTTTATGACTAATATGTTCACATACTTTTATGTGTATGGTATAAAGTTTGACATGAAATCATTTTAGGCATAATTGCTTTTACCTCTTAAAGTAATATTTTTTTACTTAGCTTGTTTTATGGATCAAAAAGTTGTTTGTGCAATAATTTCTTATTATATAATGTTCTGTACAGTATCGGGAGAAGAAGTACCAACACTTAAGACTGAAAAAGAAACAATGGAACAATTCTTTATGTCAGATGTGTCTGGTAGCAAAGTAAATCTGAATGAGTATTCATATGAGAAATCTCAACAGAAAATGCAAGTAGAAGACCAATTACCTTCTTTTTCTGAACTTCAGATGGACTTTGAAAATGAAAATGAGACGTCTTATATAGCACAAGCTCAGAAGAGACTTCTCTGTACTCGTCTAACCAAGTAAGTAATGTAGTGGTTTTATTTTGGATATTTTGAAAAATATGAAATTCATATTATTGTTTAGTTTTGTGTGTCAGTAATTTCTTGGTAAAAAAATTAACTTAGATAAATGAACCTTTATTTTGACCTTTCAGTTGCATAAAGACTTGTTGAGGTTAAAGGCATTGGATTATTGTTGTTATTGAATTTTTCTGAGTTGAATTAAAATAATAACCTGCCCTGTAACTTAAGAAAACTTACATCTGCTCAGTGTTCTGGCTTCCCACCTTTTTGAAGAGTTGAAATGTTAGGCAGTTTTTATTGATACTTTTTCAGTTATATACCTGCTTTTATTTTATAATACGTTTAAAGTTTTAGTTAAAAATTATAACTTTAAAAAATAATGAGTTTTAATTGCTTATTTTGGTGGGATATAACAACAACTTGAGTTTATTTCCTGCTGTATTTTCAAATCTATATCTTGATGTAGTTCAAAATTTTCTAGGTTAGGTAAATAATTTGTATGTTTTTTTTTTCTTCTTTGAATGATGAAACTTTCCAATATCAGTAAAGCGATACTTCTGTAGATAAGTAACAAATTTAGTAGATAAATTAAAAGTTATTCTGTTGATACCTCCGAAATTATACCTCATTCCCTATTTAACCCTATAATAGTTATTTATAAACACATTTTAATAAACTACTTTTGCATCAGACTTCTTATGGTCCATTACTTTATTAGTTACAGAATTAATTCCTAATAACTTAGGAATTGTACAAAAATGTTTAACATAAAATACCATCAAAATTGAAATGAATCCAACTAATTACTTTTTGTGTTCCCCTTTTATTTCACACAGAAAACGAGTGATTTCACCCTATAATTTTTGGCGGTTCTTTTCACTCAGAGTCATAAGAGGTACAAAAAAAAAGAAAAAGAAATCACTCAGTTTGATGTAGTTTGTGGACCCTACTGATAGTGAACAATATAAAAACAAATTTATAATTTGAGGATTAAAATGCAGTGTCTAAGTAGTTTTTATTAGCAAAAAATTTGGAACAGTTTTTATTGTTTTTGCTATTGATCTCTGTGGTAATCCAGCAGATTACAAGTTTTGTCCTGGAGAAGCTAAAATTATTATTGCAATCTCTGTTTTGTGCATTTATATATATATTTTTAATATCATGTTCTTTCTATCTTATGAACAAGACTCGCTGATACAGTTTAAAAGATAAGCCATGATTTGTTTTTGTAAGATTGAATGTTTGATTTGACCTGATAATTCCATATAACATTGATGTATTATTTATTGCTGTTCTTTGAAGTGAGCTTTGATTATTTTAGTTTTTTCTGAGCTGGTCATTTTAATGTTTTTAAACATAAATGTTTCTTTGCATAGTATCAATGCATATATTGTTTTTTTTTTGTAAAACTACAGAAATGAGTCATTTTCAACTCCCACACAACATGAATCTATTGGCTGACTTTAAAAATGGAAATGTTCTCAAACAAAAGCCGGTGTATATTTTGGCTGACGTAGTAGATATGTAAACTTTCAAAATTAGAAAATAGTTTTTGAGCTAAAAAATATAGAATAGTTCACAATTTTTTATGTATAGTTCACTATATCTCTGAAATAGCTTAAGTGCATTTGAAAATGTTAAACAACATTTTGTGTATTAGTACCACAGAAAGATGTTATAGTTAGGAAATGTTTGAATTTTAAACGTTTCATGAACTGTTAATAATAAGTTGTCTCTTATTTTTTATGTTGGGATAATGTCAAAGTATTTTGATAGGTTTTTGCACTTAATTGACTATAAGAAAGCAAGCCTCTTTCACCAAATGGTTGTAAACACAGCAAGTGATTTTTTAAACAAGTTGAAAGAAAAGTTAACAGGCCATACAACTGAACTACCTGACACTGGTGAAGAAGAGCATAATGTGATTGATATTGAAACAGAAATGGTTAGTGAGAAAACTTGCTGATTGAAAGCTGTTTTGTGTATGTGACATTTATAGAAAAAAATTCAATGTTTTAAGGAAACACTTAAACTGGCGACTATATTATTAATTACAGGACCAGTGTTCTTATTATTTTATTGTTTCATATCAATCTTTACAGATTTTTACTTGATATACAGTATTTTATCCTTTTTAGGATTTGTCATCTGGTATGAATAAACCATTTTTTATTGTCAAATTGGTTTTGGAAGAAAATGACCTTGCATTTCATCCTACCTTTGAGGAATTTTCAACAAATATTAAACAAGCAGTGGAGAAAAGTAAAAAAGCAGTGGAGACATTTGAAAATTTAGCCTCTGATGATTATTTTGAAAGCTTTACAAGGTACTATTTCAAAAATAAGATTTAAAAATAAGAATTGATGTGTATAAAAGGCATGCTAAAATAATCAGTATTTTTTCTGCTGTTAAATAGTGTTAAAAGTTTTTGAAGAAGTACTATAATCATAATTAAAGTGAATGTTGTAAGATCTAATAATATATTATAAAATAGTCTTTTTACTTATAAAAAAAAATAGTTTGCAAAACATACGTTTTGAATTCAGTAATAAATGCTTGCATCATTACTATGCATTTTTTGAAGGCTCACATAATTTCATTTAGAATGTGTTTTAAAATCAAATTATTTACTTTTATTTAATCTCTAACCAAATGCTCAAGATTTTCTTGAGCTAAACCAGAACATCTTTATAGCTCTTTTGTGTGTGTGTGTGTGTGATTTCTTTTTCAATATCTATCATTTGGGCAACAAAAGTTTTCATAATTATAGACATTTCTTAAAAGGTTTCATAGTAAATTAAATGAATAAAAAATAAGCTTTTTAAATCTTTCCATTGTATGTAATCAAGATCTTAGTATATTCTTACTTTTGAGGATACGTAATATTAAAGAAGTATTATGATTTTTTGCTACTCTGGTTTACAACAAATTTGTATCATTTTCACAATATTATTGTTTGATTAGTTCATATATGTTATTACTGTCAGGTTCCAACAAAATGGTTGACTTGTTAAAGTATACAAAGATGGAAATATAATTTTTTATCTGAAAGTTTTATGTTATAAATGAACTTCTAATAGATTTAGTGTTATGGAGAATATATAAAGACAGATTCAGAAATACTACTCACCTCACCCTAGAACAGATAGCTAATACCTTGTGCTAATGCAAAACATTTTTGAGTATATGCCAAACTTTGAATAAAACTCTCACACCTACATGTAATAACGTGTACGGTATTAGTCTATAGCCTTCCACCAATAGGAAGGTAACACATCCTCCATGTGAAGTACTCCCCTTGAGGTCTTATTATATACCAAAAGGTCATTTTTAACAAAAAGAGACACATACCAGAAGTGAGGAGGAAGGGTGGGTGGTTTTGTAGAGATGTTAGAATCATCTAGCAGGTTCAGATAAGGAAGTTTAAAAAATGAGCTCCTTTCTGAAAATATTTGAACAGATATGAAAAAATCATGGAGTGTGTCTCCAGGTAAGGGAATGTTAACTTCAGAAATGCTATTCACCTTTCTGCACAACAGATAAGTAGAACACACACTGAGAAAATACTGGAGGGACAGGTTTAGATAAAGAAAATTAAAAAATGAGCTCCTTTATGAGAATATGGTGACAGGTATAGGAAAATCATGAAGTGTGTCTCCTACGAGGGGTGGGGGAGGCTAGTGGGAGCCTGCATCCATCTCAAGCAGGGATTACTTTTTGCCAAATGCAAATGATAGAGTAGAAATAACCTGGTGCTAAAGTGTTATAAAGGTGAGTGGCATGTAAAGGCTGCTCAACCGGACTTTATATCTTAGGGGGTTGACAAACCAAGTATGTATAGTGTGGCTAGGGCAATTAGTCAAGCCGTATGATACATTAGAAATGCTTAAACGATACACTTATCAGAATAGGCAGGTGCAGAGATAAATGAAATTCAAGACCCATGTGGCTGGACACAACCACCAGAAATGGTGCAGTTCTTATTGTAGAAGATGGTCTGTACTACACTTCAGGGTAGACGCCCCTGCCCTATTACCAATTCAGGGGTGCATTCACTTGGTTTCATAACAGTGGGATTACACTGGCTTGTGGTGAGAGTTTCGTTCAAAAACTTGATGGATAACCAAATCAAAAGACTGAAACAATACCAGACTTTAAACTACCAGATGAACAAAACTGGAGGAGAGTGTTTTTTTACAGGATAATCCAAATTCAGATTGATTAGCGACAATCCATAATAGTGTATTTGATGGCAGAGAGGAGAACAATATCATAGTCAAAATACAGTACAGGTATGAGTTGCATTTCACTAGTGGTGTTGGAGATCTATACAAAATGGATGACAACCTGACTGCTGACAGGTACCAGTAGATTGCTATCCCTCATGTCATACCCTTAGAGACATAATCTATTGAGCAGTGGCTTATCTTTTAGTAGAAAAGTAATCTACAGCATGCATCTAATGTGTTAAAATTATACTTGGAGTAAAAAGTTTCTGATTGAACACATGCAGCCATGATTTAGCCTGTAGAATGGCCCAGTATGAATATTATTAAAGCTGTATGGGTTTTTGTGGAGCTGAGGAGATTAAATGACAAACAAACAACTTGGCTGACATATGTGGAGTAATACAGGTCATTTGGAACAATTTTTCACAATCATACTTTGATAAACTTGTTGTTTGCCATCCAAAATACAAATTTTAGAGCAAAAAACAAAATATTAGTGCATTGTTTAACTTATTGCTTTTCTTTTGTATTTGCAATATCAATGTATTGTTCTAATGATAAGTTGATCATTTTGTTGTAATTATTCATTGTTTGTAACTTGTATGTGTATCATCTGTGTATTTACATAATTATTTCTAATACCGAATTATGAAAATACACAAGCTATATCTAGATGCAGTGCTGGTTGATAATGCACCTTTTATACACAATTTCTAATACCGCGTGTATAAAAGGTGCATTATCAACCAGCACTGCATCTAGATATAGCTTGTGTATTTTTATTCCTTTTAGTCCTGTTATAAATGGTAAACAAGAAGAAAATGAAGTAGCTGAAGGTCCAGTTCTCTTAGAAATGTTTCAAGAAGATGAGAATTTGCATAAGTTGCTTCTTGATATTGAAGTGAGTATGGTGATATAAATGTATATTGAGAACTGATTTCCATACAAACTTGTCCACCACCTCCTCCCCACAATGTCTCAGCAGTAAACCTGAGGGCTTATAATGTTAAAAACTGAGTTTCAATACTCATAGTGAGCACAGCCCATTGTGTAGTGCTTAGCAAAGAGTAAAAATGTCTAAGTATTTGAGCTATATCAAAGTTCATATCCATAGCAGTATGTTGAGGGAACTTAAAAGAAACTTAGTCATATATGTGATACAAGGTTTAACACTCATTTTAATATACATGAAGTTAATTAAAAGATGATTTAATGATGTCAAGTTTTCATGACATTTTCATTTACCTACGAAATATTTGTTTACACCACTACTGAACATTTGAAGAGGTTAAAATTATCATGGTTGTTAAAGAAGACTAATTTTATTCTAAAAGTGGATTATGTTATTTGCCTTATATGCATCTTTATAGTAGTAAATCACTGTTATATGAAGTGTACTTAATTTCTAGATAGTTCAAATTATTAAACTTGTTGATAGGAGTTTAATGCCAGAGATAGTCTTGTATAACTCAGTGAGTTAATCAACAAAATGTCCTGTAACTTGACCTTGTTATTGTTAATCATAGTAACATAACATAACATTTTGGGACAAAATGGGACCTATTGGTCCATCTCGGCTGTTCCATCCTCAAAACTAAATCAGAGGTAAAATTGATATCCTTGTTATTACTAACCATAGTAGCTCAGAGGTAAAATTAGTGTTTCTGGTTGTACCATGCATGTCCAACAGGCCCTGGGTTCTATCACAAGACATGCAAAATGTCAGGTTATTACATATAGTAAAAGGTTTAGTGCTAGATGAGGATGCTTTTAATGACATGTTAATATTAACACTAATGGTAAATCAGGTCTGTGAATTTTAACGTGTGCTGTATAGTTTTAAATAATTTATTTTCATGTACTCTATAATATTTCCTGTATATTTATTTTAGTAGGGATAGCAGACTGAAACTAAAGTGCTGGCTTGATCATTTTGGCAATAGACAAAAGTGTTTCTTTGTTTAATTTCTAACATTAGGAAATATTTTGATTGACTCAATTACTTTAAATTAGAACAGCATTTTTTTTGTGTGCAAACAAAATTTAAAAACATTTTTTTTTTCATAGAATTGTTAACCTTGCAATGCAGTATAAGGGAGTACGTTTTTTCCTGGGATTATACTGTCCATAAAGTACAAATAGTTTGGCAGAGTTCTTTTCACATCTGTATAATTATTCCAATCTTCTATATCCAGTACTTTTAGATATATGTGGAAGAACATACTTCTAAACCATAAACTACTGTAAACTGACAATCACATTGTATTTTATCTTTAAAAGTAAAATTTACTGTTTCTTTAAACAGATACTGATAAATAGTTGTTAAATAATGGTGTGAGATTCATGTAGTGATGTACATTAAAAAAAAACATTGTTCAGTGAAATCCCAGAGAATCAACTTGAATTGAAACTGTAGCATTTATTGAGTGTGAATAATGTTTCTTGCACAGGCTCCCTAGATGTTCATATTACCCTTCCTCCTTCCCTTGTTGACAATCTGCACTGGTGGTTGGACAAGGATCATACTTTGGTGAGGGTTCCACTTCCTCCCCCATCATCCAGATTTACATCTTTTCATGGATGCTTCACTTCATGGCTGGGGGGCATGGGTCGAGCAAAAAGTTTGTTTCAGGTCTTCGACAGAAAGGTGACGTCCAGAGGGCTTTGGATCATTTTCTTCTTCTTGCCCACAGTTGTCTGGTTATGATCCATACAGACAATTCTACGGTCGTGGCATATATCAATCACCAGGGAGGCACCCCTTCTCCTTCCCTTTGTTCTCGAACGTTGAATCTCCTGTTTTGGGCCCACATGCAATGTATTCATCTCTCTGCATGTCATGTTCTGGGTGCTTTCCTTGGTTACGGATCGTCTTTCCCGCCCAGACAAAATTTTTCCGACGGAGTTACCTTTATATTCTCAGGTTTTCCAGTGGTTGTGCTGTGCACTGAGGTGGGTACCCCATACCTGGATGCAATTTTCACTATCCTCAATACCAAGTTACCTCAGTTTTTTTCTCCGGTACCTCATCCACTTGCTTTGGCTGTCGACGCATTCAGTCAGGATTGGACAGACAAATTCCTTTAGGTTTATTCTCCTATCAGACTGCTTCCCAGGGTGATTTCTATCATCTACTCTGTGTAAGGTCCTTCTGATTGCCCCATATTGGCTGGCTCAACCATAGTTTCTGTGGCTGCTTCAGATCAATCTCCTCCACTGTTGCCTCCTCTATCCCTTCTACAGCAGCCTCAGTCCCGGGTAGTTCATCTCGCCATTCCTGCCCTTTGTCTTCATGGCTGGCTTTTATCCAGTCCTTGGTGAGGAAATCCAATTTATCATGGCAAGTAGCTTCATTGTTGGCATGTTCTGTTCAACCTTCTTCCATGAAGATTTATCAATGAAAGTGGAACATCTTCTGCCTTTGATCTTTGGGCCAGGGGTTCTTCTCTGCTCATCCCACTGTTCCTATTATTATGGACTTCCTCACTTGGTTACTTTATCAGGGGTCTTCAGTCTCCTCGATTGCGGGTTATCGGGTGGCCTTATCCCACACCTTTCATTTTTCCTGGTACTGTAAAGTTTTTGCCTTTTATACCTTGTTCCTCCTGTTATGTTTCTTCTAGATTCATCATCCTCCATGGCATGCAGATCTTCTAGATTGGGATGTAAATGTGCACTTCCCTGTGTTGTGGGTCATGGTGGGTGCACTTGGTTGTTGCTCTATACTGGGGATGGTACTGGTATGAGGTGGTTCTGGTATGTTTGATTTGAGAGGGATATATCTGTATTTCATTCTGATCACATGTGCTCTGTTCACCAATCAGTAGTGATAATTCTCCCTCTGGTTGGCTGAACTTGAGATGAAGATGGTATGATCCTCTTTCCTACTCCTGCATGGATGTCAGTTCCTGGGGGTAGAGTATTGGATGCAGTTGACTTGCCAGTTATGCTTCATCATGCCCTATCCACTCTACTCCTTGGGACACCCCTATTTTATACCCACAATGAGATGTGTTCCTCATTTTTGTCTGCCTGACTCAGTCTCACCTTTTCCATGTCTGGACGAAGAGTATACCTGGTACAGAAGTGGTGCACTCTTCCATATATCTTCTTCTTTGAGGGTTCCCTCTTAGGAGGGGGTGTCTTATGGACAGTTTTGGAAGATGCTTCTCTTTTCTCCCTTGCACCGGTCCCTCCACCTATTCCATGTGAGATTCTAGCTATGTATGTTAGCAGAAGTAAGATACCTTGTTAGAAGTGATAATTATTTTGCACTGACAATATATTTCCAACAGGTACTTACTTCCACTCACTCTTCCCACCTTTCCTTCTGTTTACTGGTGCTTAGTTTCTGCCTAGATAGTTAGGTAGAATAGCATAGAGGGAGTCACATGTGTGTGAGGCATGTCTAGTGGAGGAGGTTTGTCGCATGATAATTTGCATGCTTGAATTAGTTAAACCATGTGAACTGAGAGGGTATGTAGGAATAAAAGGCTTGTGACATGCAAAAAAATATGCAACTAGAGGGCAGCATTGAATAAGAATAGCTATGTATGTGATCAGAAGTAATTACTTTTCAGTGTAGGAAAATTATAACTTTACTAAATGTAAAATGCTTTAGGGAATTGATTTTGATAACTTTAAACTAACCATATATATAATTTTATTATGTTAAAATGACCACCTGTTCAGAAACCCATGAAACTGTTCACTTTTCTTCACTGTTAAATAAGGTGATATGGATTTTTTATAGTCTGTGAGTTCTAGATATTTATTATTTTTTCTGAAATTTGAAGATTTTGTTTTATCTATTGAATGTTTAGCCTATGGTGTATTAATTTTTAGCAAACTCTCCAAGAAGCATTTGGAATGGCAACAAAGCAGGCTGAAAGTTATCGACCACTTCAAGTGTTTTACCTTGAAAATGAAAAATTGAATTTAGCAGAATTAGTGAAACACGAAGAAGGTAAGAAAAAGAAGTTAATATTCATTCAAAAAACACTTAAATGGATTTATTTAACATTATACTACTTAATAGTTTTGTTTTGAGTTTACTTACTGATTATAAGTGTTATTTTATTGCAAGTTACAATTTTTACAGTAAGCAAGAATATTTTTGAAACAGGTACGACGTTTTGATCACTGGTGTATTCATTCTCAAGCACTTGAGAATGATTACACCAGTGATCAAAATGTCATACCTGTTTTAAAAATATTCATGTTTGCTGTAAAAGCTGTAACTTATTATAAAATTATACTAGTTACACTATTTTAACATTTTTATCTTACCTCTGTAGTAATTGAAACCTTTATAGTTACTTTCTCTGTTTTGGTAGCTAATTAAGAAATTTGTAGCCATTACACTTCTAAAATGACCATTGACATATGGCATATGAAAAATATTATAAAGAAGCCTTCTGTATGCACTAATCAGAATTCAATAATAAAAAAAGGAAGTGCTAAAAACTATGCATTAACAGACGTGATTTAAATCATTGTTTCAAAACCTGAAAATTTCCAGTCCATCTAACAAACTTTACCTGTTCATAAGTAGTCTGGTATGATTCATAATACAACACAAAGTTAACAGGGACCACAAATAGATGTGTAGTTTGAAGTATATTATATATTTTTGTTTTTCTTGAGTGATTTGTTTAAAGTGATTGTCAGTGTTTTGCGATGCTTTTATCACACTTGTTACCATAGAAGAAAGGGATCAAGCTTTAATATTTGTAATTCTATTTAAAATATTATTACATGGAGAATGTTTTGGTGGGGGAAATACCTTATTGCCTATTATACTAGCCATAACACATTCAAGGTCAAGCTTTCATGATTAAGTGCTACCATATATTTGTCCTGCACAACTAAGACATATTCTCTATGTTTTGAATTTTTGGTGACCCCTGTAAAATGATTCAATACACACACATATCCAATCAGAGAACAAAGAACTGTGGCTTCTCTAACTTTAACCAAGGAAACACAAGATTGTAAAATGGCCAATTTGTATTCTTATGGAGAAAATGGACTAGCAATATGTGAATGGTTACCTTTCACTGATTTACAGATAAACAATACCATAAAAACAGAGATATGCAAAATTGGTGTCCTCTAGAGAAATGTTGCAATCCCGTTGTACAGGTTTGCAGTGGTCAATACTGAACTGTTACAAACAGGTAAAGTCTGGAAATACTACACACATTTTTTATATTATGAAGCTATAGAAAAGCTAGCAGTTATTATAGCCATGACTTTCACAAGGAAAAGCTTCATGCACAATATCCAATAAACATGTAAACTCTGCTTGCTTTACACTTTTGACACATGGAACTACTGAAAAAGTATATGCAACTGTCAAATGACTAACCAAATATTTCTAATCTACTGTAAAAGTTCAGAACATTATATCTGTTGAATATATAAATAGAAAAAAACAAGAGAATGCACCTAAAATCATCTAAATTTTAAAACCTTTACTTAGGAGAATGCTGCAGCTATGCTCCTTCAGTGCCCAACCTTGGACTCAAAATATTTCAGGCTTTTTTATTTCTTTTGCCTATTCTTATCTCTGAATTACTCATGTCAGGGCTTGTCACTTTAAATTTATGTTAGAGCTGTGAATAACACTCTAGAAATTTTTTGGGGGCTCAATTATCTCTATGATTAATAGTTTGTCACATATGCTACTGAATCTGAATATTTTTAACATAAAGTTTTCATGATGTATGTAGTTCTATATGGACGGTTGAGTACATTATATTATATTAAAACAAGTTACATGACAACATCATTCGATATAAATGCGTGATGGAACAGAATGCACCATAATTACATTTTGACATTGTTTGGCATTTTGTAGGTAGTGTTATGCCACCAAAAGTTGTTATCTTTTGGAAAGGGTAACAATGCAAAATATTTAAACACTCAAATTATAAAGAAATGTTCAAAGTAGGGGTTTAGAAATTCCAAGATGGAGATATCCCTTGTACATAATGGCATTGGAAAACAAAGGAATATGGGTCAAGATAGGACACCAGGACCATCCAAAAAGAGACCTGAAACAAGTTGTACCTCAGCTGTGATAAACAAAGTGCAGTGTCTTATAACAGGAGAGAATTCACAAACCAAAGTTCTGTAGCAAAATCCATCTTCTGGCCCCAGGCAACAGTACTCAACATAAAGAAAGATCTCCATCTGGAAAAGTGACACAAGTCACATATATACAAGTTGTTTCAATGACATATTCCTTCAACCATCATATACCTCAAGCAGCTAGAGAATGAAATGGATATTCATCCTATTTTATATGAAGACATACTCGTAAAGATACTGGCATCAACAGCTGTGAATTTCTATGCAATTGGACTGTTGAAATAGGCACTATGAATTACCATCCTTGTACAATAAATGGATTATGGAAAGCATGGAGAGAGGAATGGTGTATTTTAGACATAACAGCTTTATGGTATAGATTTTTCAAAGGAAACTATGCTGCAGGGCTATTGTCAGGATGTAAGGTTGTCATGTAAAGCATGACTGTATATTGCAACACTGAGGTGGTGAAGTTCGAAAATCAATTAGATATAATGTATACAACCTCTATACCCTTTACAATTTGGCATAATTTTTGAAAGACACACTCTGTGCACTAGCCAAACACTTTATGATGACAGATTTATATTATTTCAATCTATAAATATTTTTGTTTTGTTTTTTTCATTTCTCATAACATTAAGGCGTCATGTTACATTTTAATGAAATGCATACTTAAAAGAAAAACATGTTCTGTTCCATAAGTGTTTTTTGATCCCATCCTTTTTACTTATAATAAATTCAAAACCTAAGCCCAGTAATTTTCTTCAGATCTAATGTTTCTTAGATGTAATATTCTTCATTAAATATTTGAAAAATGTACATTGATTCTTCTATATTTTGCATTGAAAACAAACTTTTGTGCCTAGTAGTCTTGGGTGTTTGGATGAAATGTTTTCTGAGTAAGACTGGATAAAGATCTTTGTTTCTGTCATCTACAGATAATTCAGTTTTATTAAAAATTATTCTTTACAGTACGTTTTATTTACATGAAAAATACATAAAATAACAAAAAAGTTTCAATGAGACAGGCAATCGGTGATAGTGCATGACGGAAAGAATTTGTTTGTATGTATCTTGTAAGTTATATTCTATTATTCTTTAGTGTTAGCTTTGTTAATAGTATTGATTAAAATGTTATATATATATATATATAGTATGTTTTATTTTATTATTTTTGATTAATCTAATGTTTTAAATTTATTTATGACATATATTTTTCATCACAAAACTTGTTTCGCATTTTTAGCTTGCATGTGGATTTATGACTGATCTAAATCTCTTAAGCTGCCCTATTGTGAGATACTATTAGGATTAAGGCTGAAAACATCAATAACAGTATGGGTATCCAAATGATTAATCGTGCATTCTCAATTTCTAATTAGTACAAGTTTTTGTTTTTTGACACTGCAAACTCGTAGTTAGAATGGTACATTAAATTAGCAATATTATTTACTGAGTTAGATTTTGTGTTTTATAACTCTCTCTGATCAGAGGTAACTAATAATTGTTTTTCTAGATGTTCAGTTCTATTCCACAATGTTATCCAAGTTTCATGAACAACATAAAATGGTTGAAGCTGTTCCAAAGTTTGAGTCACTTGGATTAATACTCGTGGATAATACTGTTTTACGGGCAGAGATACTTCCTTCACCCTTGAAGTGTATCGAGGTTTGAAGTTTTCTTTGAAGTCTTTATTTTATTTTTGTCATTTGAACATATACTAAATTATTTTACTGTGTTCATAATTTAGTTAACTTATAAAAGATATAGTAATTTATACTCTTATAAGACAAACTATTTTTTTGTTTTACTCCACATAAAAATTATACTATTTTAATGCTCTACCATTTTTGTTTTGCTTATTATGTAGCTCAACTTAATTTATCAGCTGCCTTGATTATTATTATATTTATTTCATTGTTGTGCTCGTCTCGAGTATGGTTTAGAAAAATTAAAATGATATAATTTGCATAAGCTATTACATCAAAGAAATAAGGATTTTAAAGTTAACATTACAGGGCAGAAAAAATGTCACACAGTATTGTTGAGTATGATTGTTACACAGTAGTTTTTTGTTGTGGTGTAAGACTGGAACAAGTTTCTGAGATGATACCTCACATCTGTATACAGAATTGCTACGTTTTTTGCTCATCTGCCTAAAAGATTTGCATGCCACTAGTCTTGAGCTAACTCCCACCTAAATTCATGTGTTTAATGGAAACTGTGTTGGTGCATGATGACATCATCATGCAGCAATAGCCCTCCACCAATAGGAGAGTAACACGACTTCCATGTGCAGTAACTCCCCTTAAACAGTTGCTCTCAAGATAACTTCATTATTTTCCTTAGCACTGTCTAAAATATTCATTCAATTACATGAGATTTGCAACAGTGTATTAATACGTAATATTTATTCAGTTTTATTGGTTGTTTGTCATTAAGCACAAAGCTACACAATGAGCTATCTGTGCTCTGCCCACCACAGGTATCGAAACCCGGATTCTAGCATTGTAAGTCCGCAGACATACCGCTGTGCCACTGAGGAGCTCATTCAGTTTTACTTGTTTCTTTTATTCTTAAAGAAACTAGAAAATCTTTATTCTACTTACCCATTGTAACTTCTTAAGTAACAGTAATTTCTGATTTGTCCCATGATAGAGATGATATTCCTAACACAGGATCTTAAGTCTTTGAGGCTTCTGGGGCTCATTTTTTGTGGTGGACATGACAGCCATTATTCCGTATGTTGTGGGTTCCTTCCTGCACACTGGGCATCTTTCTCCCATCCATTTGGCCGACTTTCCTTCTCCCCAGTTTCAACATAATCAGAATAATGGTGACTTAACTTGCTATTTCCTCATCATGGTTTACTCTAGGCATGACTTTATTTATAGAGGAATATCGTCACTCTTCTATTCTCTTTCTTGACATGATTTCACAGGTGTGTTCTTTTCTTTCTCTTTCCCCTTTGTTTTCCCTTTTTCACCTGTCTTTTGGGTCCATGCAGACTTATTTCTTTATCAACTAACTGCACACCCATGCTAATATTCTTCTTCCTCCTGGTCTACTTGACTGTTTTATCCTGACTTACAGCCATTCTTTGATTCCCACTCTTGTACTGTCTTTTCCTTGTTTTCCTTAACTTCTGCTTTCCTTCATAATGCACACCTTTTGCACTTTTGTCTTTGTTACCACCCTCTTACATTACCTCTAACTACTTTATCTTCTGGCAAAAGCACCTCAATGTGCTCTAGGGGAGTATTTTCTGGAGAGGTTTGTTCTCCTCTTTTCACTGCATTGACCCACAATTCTTCTTCCATTCTATCCTTTCTTCCTTTGTTCCTCTGCTGTTGGGATGGGTTGCTTTCCTAACAAGTGTATGTTCCCTCACACTGCTATCTGTAATCTTTGTCCATCTTTTTATCCAGAAATTTATGGGAGATTAAAGGAAATCTTGATAAATATTTAAATGATAAGGGCTAAATTTGAGTGTTTTATTTTTATTTTAGAGTTTAGTACAGTGTATGGGCCAACTAGATGGAACAATGGATCTTTGTTTTTCCCTAAATGTTATGTTATGTGTTGAAATTAAATACACATGAAGACCGATAAAATACAATATTTTCAGCAAGTAAAGCAAACACAATTTTTTTCTTTCAGCATATTAGTAACAATTTAGCCTTAAAAATATGGAATGCTAATGCAATATTCAGTAAGGTTATCCACATTTTGCGAACTTGACATCAAGTATTTGAGTAATACCTAACATTACAAAGGATTAATTTCAATGAAACTTTTATTAAAAGAAAAGACACACACAGAACTAGGTATCATATATGTTAATATTTCTGAATACACTTATAATATGAAGATTATTTGTTCATAAAGGAACTACATGTGCAATTTTTGTTTTAAAATGAAACATGGCTTTAACATGTTAAAATATTTCATTTTAGCTTGTCCTTTTTTTCTTTACAGATACTTCACAATCGGCTTCCAAAATTAGCAAAAATAAAAGTGGACTTGCTCTCAAATGAGACAAACACTGCCCAATCAAAATTAATGTCCACCCCTAAAAGCACAGTAGAACTTGTTGAGAGGCTGATATTTCTTGATAAGATTGAGCGAAGGGTAAGTTTCAACAAAAAATTTTATAAGCGCATAGAAATTAAATTTCCATGTGTTCTTTGTATCACTATAATGTCAGGTAAAAAAAAACACATTGGAGAAGATGATGTACTCATTCATGATGCTTAAAAAACATGTAGATAAATCAGTGTAATTTGTTTTAATTGAGCTATCTTATTTTTATTGTTATTTTAATTCAGAATATATACATGATGTAGATAATTTTAATGTAACTTTTTTCATGTGCTGATGCTGATTTTATTGTTATTTTAACATTATCTATGTGAAAATTACTCTCCAACACCTCTTCAGCTTGGATCTTATAACATTTTATTAATGTTTTGAAGTCTTGTATTTGTAATTGTTTCTTCATGTTTCTTTTCTCCAAAATCAAGTAGTATAAGTTCCTAAACTGAATTACATAAAATATATGTAATGTCTTTTATTGTAGAATATGATGTGTTATTTGACCATAATATATATACATGATAACCATTAGTGAATTTAGAGCTCAAGTTTATTCCACGGTGTCTTATTTGAAATTTTATTTTAATTCTTAAATTTAACAGATATTCAAAACTAAACTAGACTTATATATTCTGTAATGTGTTACTGGCCCATTTTATAGTAAGCTAATTTTATTTTAATGAAAAATAATTCAATCCACCTAATTCCATTACATTTTATATTTATTTATATGCTATTGTGTTATAATTTTGATTCCATTAAATTATGATTGTGAACACAGTATAGAACAATTTGTATGTTCTTCACAACTCTTTCAATCATGATCATAATTCACATGCATTAATATATACAATAATGTGATTAAGTTCTCAAGTTTACTATACAATACTCATTGTGTTAGTTCTTATCCCAGAAGAGTAATTATAATTTTATATTCCTGATATGCTTGAAATGCATCATAAATAGCTTGTAAGTTGCAATAAGAAACAAGTGTTATGAAGTGTTATCAAGTTTTTTACCTCAGTACATTTTCTTTTATTTTTATAGTGTATATAATGATTCTGTTTTAATAAATACTGATACCTTTTGAGTAATCCATAGTACATTGTTTGTGGTACAAAAAACTAGTACCAGGTAATATATTTCAAATTAATTACCTTCATTAGACATATGTTTCCAATTCTACCTGTATTTATTTATAGTACCCTTGTGGGTCAGATGCAACTTTTTGGACTTACGATGCTAAAATCCATGGTTTGATTCCCCAGTGAACAGATAGCCCATTCTGTGACTTTGCGCTGAAGGAATCGAAGTTTATATATATAATAAGTTACTTACCATCACCCTTGATTACATACATGATCTAAAACTCTGTCTATAAGAATGATAATAAGCTTTGAAACTTAAAATTGTAACAGATAGAAGACATGGAAGCAGGCTTAAGTGTGACTAGACAGTTTTATGATTTAATGGACTCGTACAGTGTACTGGTTCCTCCTGAGGATATTGCTGGATATTCAGTAAGTTTGATTATTGTTTCAGTATGTACTTTTTTTATAAAGCACATTTGTTAAGTTGATGTGTTTCTTTTAAGTTCAATATGTAGTTTTATAAGACTCCATGCTGATACATTCAGTTAGATATTGATTACCCTTGTCAGTATCTCAGTAAAATTGTTACAATTTTCTACTGGAATGTGAATAAATTTAATAAAAGATTGTTAGATCTATATCTAAAGAAAGTCTTTATTTTCCAATCTCAGTTTTATGGAGGTACTATAATATTATCATTCATTCTTAACAGAAATGCTGTATCATATTTTATGAAAAAAATGTATGATATTGAGTTTTAAATATCATGAAGCAGAGTTTTAAATGTACTGATGGTATAGATTTTACCTTTTTTTTCTGCTGGTTATATTTAATTTTTTTGCTTTATATTATAGTTGCTGGTGTTACGTTCAAAGACATAAAATAATGTATTGAAAAATTCACTTTATTTAATATTCTATTTTTATGATTAGCTTTTTAATAGTTCAGGTAATCTTATGCACCATTGTCCATCAAATGTTCATAAAATAGGATGTGATCAGTAGTTAAATATTATAAGTACAATATCATAAGCAGATGCATGATTGTTTATATGCACATGCTACGTGATCAGCTTGCAGCTATATCAGCTAGATAAAAAAAAATGTGGACTACATAAATTTTATAGACATAGGTTGTAACTATGATCTAACCTTTGAAAGCTAAGTTTTCAGCTCTATACATCTGACTTGAGGGATCTGTATTGAACAAAGCAATTCCATCACAGCATTGGTACCTAAGACATGAGTCTCTTACGTTAGTATGAAGACCACCACTTCTAAATTCTGACATGGCTATGCTCGAGTGCTCTGGACTGAAAACAAGAAGGATAAGTTGTATAATTTACCTTTGCATTGTTTTCAAACTGACTGTGACCTGTTGGCATCTAAGGTTGTACGTAATAATTGAAACAGTGCAATTTTTACAATATGGCTTCAAGGAAACAAAATAAGTGAAAAGGAGAAAATCTTATGTTGATAAACTAGAAACGTCTTTGACCCAGTGCAGACAGCATTCCTGCAAGAATAAAGGTAAAGTTAGAAACAGTAATGTTGAATATGCAAAACAAGTTTTAGCCATTACTCCAGCCAAAGAAAAAGATGTCACCCTGGCCAGATGGAAGAAAAACTATAGCAAAAATATCAGCAAAATCCAGGAAATGTTGAGAGATAGCTCTAAGAAAAGCTACAAGAAGGGTAGGCCTAGAGCCCAGCCACTCTTGAGACTTAGTACCAAAAACAGCTAAGAGACAAGTGTAAAAAGGAAGTAGGAATGGGAGCACCAAAAAGTAAGGAAACAAGGTAGGAATGGGTGGGATAACATTACAACACTTGGTTGTTTATGACATGGTGCAACCTCAAAGTGGGTGAGGCCATCATTCTTCCCATTTCTACTTTGTGTGGTTTTTGTAACTTGGTAATTTGTCAAACTAAATGAAAGATGTATATAGCTAAATTTCTCTGTTTTAAACTTTGTTTTAGCAACGAAGTACAAATTCATGTGTGTAATCAAATTACATGACCATAACAATGATATCATAATTGGGGTGTTTGATGTCAGAAATGAGACAGGAAGTTCCAATAGTCATATTTTGCTTATGGGAGACATTATAGCTGTCAGACTGGTAAGGGGGTAGGCCAAAAGAATAGTATCAAAACTGCTGATTTTTGAAATTTTTGAATTTGTTGAGTATTTAGAAAGGATTAGCTACTGCTAAAACTAAATTCAAGTCTATAATTGGACCAAAGTTCAAAGTAAAACACAAATTAGAAATGGGCAGAACAATGGCCACACCCACTTTGAGGTTGCACTGTGTCAAAAACCACCAACTGTTGTAACGTTATACCACCCATTCCTACTTCCTACTTTTTATTTCAAAATGTTTTACACTTGTAAGACTACAAATTAAATGCAACAATTCTGATTCCAGAATCATTGATAATATCCATTATTGAGGAATTTAGAGAATCAAAATGATTAATTGTCTTAATGAAAAAGCTGGTCTTTTCTATTCCAAAATATATAACATATGGAAGATTCAAACTGATAATAAATTTATATAATTATTTGTGATTCATATTATTTCTTCAATTTAATAAAAATAGTGATTATTTATCAAAAGTTGTTTTATTAAATATGTCTACCCAGTTCCTGTATTCTTACATTATTACTGTATTTTCCCACATAAAAAACTTCATTTCTAGAGACTAATATGTGAGAAGTTTGCTTATAGCTATGTGACCTTTCTTATCTTTCTTTATTCACATCTTGTAGGCTTTCATTTTTTTTTCTTTTTATTAGCTTCATTGTAACTTCATTGATTGTAACCTTGTAAACTTTAAGCCTTTTACAACACGATTGATGCTATTGTCCCCTGTAAATTTATACTGCACTTTTTTATTCATGAAAGTCAGTATCAAATTTGAGAACACTGATGCTCCGGAACAGGAAATCACATGTTTTTGTATCATTCCAACTATAGACTGCAATAATTGTATTTTATCAGGGTTTTGGATATGGGCTGGGATTCTTTTAATAATAAACAGACAGCACATAATCTATTTGTTTTAAAATAATATATTCAAAACAAGTCCAACATATGTACAAAAATTCTTTACACTATAGGATATCAAAGTTGTATCTAAAATTCTAAATAATTCTCTTTTTTTTCTTGTTATCACAATATAATTAGTGATAAGTTCATTTACGTTCTTCCGTGGGTTACCACAGTTGTATACAGAGCTTTAAGTAATTATCTTTGATGTCAAAAGTCCACACAGTCTTGTTCAGTTACTTTAGAACCCAACTTACAAGTTGAATTATTCCTTCTCTACTCTTTTATCACAATAGGATCAGTGATAAATTCACTTTTGTCACCCCATGAGTTACCACAGTTGTATCCAGAACTTTAAATAATTGTCTCTTTTTCTTCTAAGTCCACACAGATGGGTTAAACTACTTTAGAACACCCTTTGACAAGATAAATTATTCTCCTTACCTCTATTAAATTGTGAAACTCACTTTAAAATATCTCCCGTTAAGGCTAAACTAACAATCACGCAGTCTAACTTCACTTTCACTGAGTTAAGGTTTTCTGACTCAATGTATTTGGGCTCACTTGGTCACCTATATTTATATATATACATTGCCCAACTGAGGCCTAGAAATTTCTACAAACTATGAGACGCTATGATGTAACAATACATAGTTAAAACAATGAGAAAAATACAGAAGGTTCGAGTAATGTGATGTCAAATTGCAACAACTGAATTACACACACAATGTACGACTCTTAACGAGTTATGTAATGAAACTTGTCATAACTATCACATTTGAAATAATTTTTTTAACACTCTTGTTATGAAAACTAAATAATCATTAAATATCAAATCACTAAATATGCTAAATAATAACTCTTAAACTAAACAGTCTTGTATATACAACATATTTACTTGATATTTAATGCTGTGTCTTGTGAGAGAAGAAGGAGCCATAATTATTTTATAATGTAAAAATACTCATCTTGTGTGGTAAGTAAAACAAGAACAACCAAAAACAAATGATAGAAAGCATAATTGAAAATTAGATGTTAGCCTTTAGAGCAGCATTTGTTTTTTCATAAGTACTGTATGTTTTTAATATAACTTAGAATATTGTTTTTATTTTTATATAGGCTTTAGGTGGTTTGCTAAGTCATTTGCAGACAACTATCGAAAATGAATCTTCAGAAAGAGAGACATACATAACAAATTTGAACACATCACTTCTTAAGGATATTGAAGAACTCAAACAAGAAGTGAAAGAGTTAAGAAAAGATGTTGAGGTAAGAAGGGTCAGGCATTGTTGCAAAGTCATGCGTGCTCTACACGTTATGGCTATGGGTGCAGCATAAGGGTGACAGTCAAATCCCACTACTTGCATGCAGCCCAAGGGCTAGAAATGAATGCTGTTGACTAGTTGCCTTCTCTCTAGTCTAACAGTTCAAACATTAGAGACAGCTAGTGCAGATAACCCTTGTGTAGCTTTGCATGAATATCTGAAATAAACAAACAAGAGGAAATAAAGAAGCTTTTACAAATGTCTTTCACTTAACTTACTAAGACAAGTTAAAAATAAAATTTTACGTACAGAAAGATTAGCTCACCCAATTTAAGGATGGAAAGTCAATGTAATACTCTTAGTATTATCTTGTGTGAAGTTAAACATGAAGAATATTCTTGAGATTTAACAGTTTTATTTGCTAGATAAAAAGAAAGTACCTACACAATATACCTAGTTAAACAGATATCAAATACAAACATTCATCTTTTCATCAGAGTAAGGGTTGTTCTCCTCTAACATGTTGTTATGTGGTTGCTTTTATACTCCTATATATCCTTAGTCTAATAAACATGCACAGGATGATAAAAAAACTTATTATTACAATGAATGAAATAAATATTTTTGACAAAAATGTCACTTTTTAAAACTCTTTATTGGTTAATCCAGAATATGACACCAAAGTTCACACATTCTCGATACCATATGTTAACATCTTATGTTAACTTGAAATTTAATCATAAGTTTTAGAACTCAAGATGATTTTTAATGTAAAAATGTCTATTTTAATTTGTTAGGTTTTGAAACTGAAATGTTAGTGCTATAATGTCATCAAACATCTCCTTACTGTTTTTTATATTATATATAAACCATTTCCATAATGTAACTTATCTTTCTGTATCTATGTGAAAGGGAAAGAGTGGAGGTGTGTATTGTGTGCCTGGAGATGTATATATGTGTGATTTGGAATTGTAAGAGTCATTAACAAAATGAGGGTTTGAAGTGTTACAATTTCCTTTGTTGTTCTTAACAAACAAACAAACAATTAATTGTTCTAAAAACACTGTAGTTATTTTTGTGCAATATATATATATATTTTAGGAGCCATTTCTTATGGATGTGAACGCCGATCCACGGAAAGTTACAGACTTACTTGCTTCCTTGGCTGTGAGGTTTGAACAAATAACAGGACAAGCATCCCAATATAAAGAATACCAGAGAGATTTTCAGGTTTGAAATTTTAGAAAAGAGAATGTTTATAATGATAGTAAAAATGGTAGCAATGAAAATGTTGTAATATGAAAAAAACTTGCATAAAAAGTGTCCATACTTGAAATTTTAATATGTTTTAATTTTTAAAAACGGAAATTTTGATAATTTCATTTTTTCAGAAAAACATCAAACAATTAAACACACTGTAAGAAATTTCAGTTTTACAGCTAGTTTTTTGTGAGTTGTGATAGTTCTTGGTTTATCAACTTAGTCTGTTGTCACTTAGAGTTAAAACTTTATAGCTTGAAATCTCGTATTTATTTACACAATACTTTACTGTTTTTTCAGCATCATTTACCAGATACTGATGAACAATTAGCAAGAAGAAAATGATAGCATTTTAGGCCAACGAATATTATTTTTTCTCTTCTCATCTCCACTCTAATAAATAAGTTAAATTTTTCACATCGCTCTTTATTACTGATGTATTAATGTTAACTTATTCATAAAAAAAATGTATAATAACATTTTATCTAAAGTTAGGTATGCTTTACATAAAGAACACAACCATTATCTCATGTTTTTAATATGTTTCATTATTATATATTTTCTATTTGTGCATTAATGTGGCTTAACAGAGCAAAAAAAAAATGTAAGAAAATAACAAAGAGCAAGAGATGCAGTATATATATGTATAGAAAATTAATAATTAAACAGTCAAGCAAAATAAAATCAAAAGGAAGGACTGTGTTAAAAACAGCAACTCCAAACCTGTGATAAATGACATTTAAATGAATAAAAACAAGCCCAAACAAAATTAAATTAAAGATGCTGCATAAATTAAAAGGACCTCCAGGGTGCAGGCTGTAATGAGGGATATAAAATGTGCCCTGGGTTGTGGAGGTGACTGCAGAAGTAGGACCCACATTGTGGTGGGGATACACTGTCTATCAGTCTAATCCTCCAATCCCCAGTCTCATATGAAGAAATTATCAAAAAAATGCAAGTTGGAGAGCGAGATGTGGGTACTCAAGCCCACAACGTCCCACATCTATATCACCCTTCACTGCTGCATACAGTTGTGGGAAGGTGACTGCTCTCCAAAATAAAAATATAAAAGAAGGAGAAAAAACAATATATATATATCTAAAAAAAAACGAAATAAGGTAGTACCTTATTTATAGCCTGTACCCTGGGGGTCTTTTTCATTTATGAAGCGTCTTTAATTTAACTTTGTTTTTGTTAATTTAAAAAATCATTTATCACAGGTTTGGATTTACTGTTTTTAAGTATTAATTTTCTATCTATATATATATAACAATAACAGGTTTAATAAATAAACTTAGTATTACAAAAACTGTTTAATCTCGAAGTCTAATTTCAAGGGAGGTCCAGTTCAATCTACGCTTTGATCAACATGTGTCAAGTTCCTTGATGCAGCTCCAATGGACAATTGTGCTTTTGTATGTTAAAACGTGGCCCTGGAAGCTGACATCCAAGTACGTTGAAGAGTCAGTAGACAATTTGTGGTTTACTTCCCTACCTTTTGCTGTAGCGCCAAGGGCAGCACGTGACCTGGAACATATTTATTATCTCCACCACCGAAGGTGGACAAAGGTGGTTTTCACCCCCCGTGTGTGTGTGTGTTTGTTAACAAGATTTCTCAAAAAAGGCTGAATGGATTTGGACGTAAGTTCATATACGTTTGGACTATGACCCAAATTAGAAGTTATTAGTTTTTGAAGGGTCAAGGTGAAAGGTCAAGGTCACAAAAATCCAAAAGATCCGTATCTGTTAACATGGAGACCGATTTTTCATACTATTTTTGATCTATAACTCAAAAATTGCCGGATTTTGGATGAAACGTGGTGGACATATGTAGAATGTTATTCCTCGTTGTTCTACCAAAAACAATCCGTGTCCGTTGATAACGACGGATATACGGACACGTTTTTGTATTTTTTAAGAGCCGAAATTTATCAAAGCTGCGTGGCGGAACTATCTTTTTTAAAAGTCAATTTCGCTAATAGTTCAGGTTCAAATGTTTCACTGTTTGTAATCCTGTCTATATGTTCACTCAGTATGTCAGCTAACCCGCGTGCTTTCTAACCAGTAAACACAGTAAAGTGTATTTGTAAAATAACACTAATTTGTTCAACGAATTCAAATTCAATCTGAAA